>NC_054702.1:36629102-36929102 GCF_016097555.1 Gigantopelta aegis
AAAAAACGTGCCTCTTTTATTAAGATCACAGGGTATTGTGTGATAACCTCAAATCGTAATGGACTTTAACCAGCTTTATTACTGTAAGTAATTCTGTAAAAACCCTTGATTAAGTAGACTTTTCCCATCTAAAATCACAAAACTGACCAATTACGTAGTCCCAGAGAAAAAAAATTATCACTTGGGTATCGTGAGTGGTCGTTTTTGCTCGAACGTATCCTACCAATAGGCCTAATAATATGCATTTTTTCTTTGGATTTTTTAAAAGAAAAAAAAATACTATACTCCAATTCGATATGAAATTAACATGCGATTCCATTCGGTGCCAAATGACTTAATGTGACAGAGACATGCGATTCAAATTTGTCTAGGTGACTTGATATGATATTAACATGCGATTCCAGTGCGTCCCAAATGACTTGATGACAGAACCATATAGTGAAACCTCTCAAAATCGGACCCTCTGTAAACGGAATTCCCTCAAAACCGGATGTTTTTCATGGTCCCTTTTTAAATATCTGTGCAGAATAGAACCTCTCTAAACCGGATACCTCTTAAAAAACCAGACCTTTTTACTTGGTCCCAAGTGTGTTCGGTTTAGAGTGGGTTTCATACACACACACACCACACACACACACACACACACACAACACAAATACAAAATAAAGAAAAAAAGAGAAACACAGAGTAAAAAAAAAAGTTCAATAGGAGTTATTGATCCCACAGCTCATCACACGTTAAGCGTTAGGGCAATATACTACAGAGATAAAGTTTCACTTCCAAAAGGATATCGATAATGTACATACATCTATTGATGTATCGACAACCATATTTCTCTTGCGAATTTCCACGCTGTTATAATTGCTCCTCGAACTTGACATTTACACGAACCACCACCAACATCGACTAATGCTAGGATGTGACTACCAACTGCCAGCACAAAGTGTGCCAACTTTCTGATGTCACGACTTCTACGTCTGTCCAGTTGCTAGTCTGAGCGCTCTTACAACTTGATTCTAGTCGTATAATACTAGGGTTCCCGACTACCAACATCCAGCACAAAGTTGGCCAACTTTCTGCTGTCACGACTTCTGCGACTGTCCAGTGCTAGTCTGAGCGCTCTTACAATTTGATTCTCGTCGTATAATGTCTGGGCTCCGACTACCAACAGCCAGCATAAAGTTGGCCAACTTTCTGCTGTCACGACTTCTACGTCTGTCCAATTGCTAGTCTGAGCGTTCTTACGACTCGATTCTTGTCGTATAGGCTAATTTGTTATATCTTTCTTGGTCAACAGCAAGTCTAAAAGTACTGAGAAAATGTCTTTATGATTATAATATGTGTCTCTTTTATACCAGTAGTACACATTAATACGCACCGACTGTTTTCTGAATAAAGACTGAACGTTTTAAGCAAATATTAAACCCACTAGACGTGTGCTGATCAAATATGAAAAGACGAAATCGATGCCCTGTTGATTCCATTGGTGTTCGGGTCTCGGTTGGAGTCTATGGGTGTTTAATAATGTTAAAGTTGGTTTTGTTTAACGACACCACTAGAACACGTTGATTTATTCATCATCGGCTATTGGACGTCAACCAGTTGGTAATTTCAACATATAGTTCTTAGAAAGGAGAACCCGATACATTTTTTCCATTAGTAGCAAGGGATCTTTGATACGCACCATCATCCACAAACAGCGATAGCACATATCACGGCCTTTGATATACCAGTTCGCGGTGAACGGATGGAACGAGAAATAGCCCAATATGATCCACCGACAGGAGTCGATCTTAGACCGACCGCGCATCAGACGTGCGCTTTATGACTGGGCTACATCCCGCCCGGAATCGGTTGGAATTCCATCACCGACCGTCAGTTAAGTTGAGTTAACTTATAATCGGTTTGCACTTAACTCATCAACTTACAAAAAGTACAAAATCAACATAAGAAAGATTTTGAATTACAAGAATCATGCACCTATTGTTGTGTTCATTGAGATAGACCCCACAAATGTTAAAATTTTAACCTTTAAAACTTTTTATATTTTCTTTATGACACCCCCCCTACCCCCCACACACACACCCCCACCTGCACACGGAAGACACCAAACCCCAACATACATCAAGTCCATCACACAACTTGGAGGAACAATTAATTATGATTTTTTATAATCGACCATGATAACAGTAGAACCAAACGGATCAATTATCGATTATAACCAATCACTGGACCATCACTAGTCCACCGGGCACTTTCCTATAAACAAAATTATAGTCTGTCCCACCAGGGAATGCCTTGTTTCATGCTATGGCATGAATATAAGTTATTTATTTCTGAGCCGACTGTTTTCTAAATTGGACACTAAAATAGTACTGTTTTGTTATTTCCAAAACACTTTTTACGTTTTCTTCTTACGTGAAACAAAACAAAAAAACTTGAAATTATTTAAAAAAAAAAAAAAAAAAAAAACAACAACAGGAGGATCGGCAATCCAACTAAACGTATTCGTATTCGTATAAACAAAAAAGATAGATGTATTGATGGTGGTGACAATTGCGGTGTTTGCGTCGGGGAGAGAGAGAGAGAGAAGAGAGAAAGAGATGGAGAGAGAGAGAGGAGAGAGAGAGAGGAGGAGAGAGAGAGAGAGAGAGAGAGAGAGAGAGAGAGAGAGATAGAGGAGAGAGAGAGGAGAGAGAGGGAGAGTAGCAGAGAGGGGAGGGAGAGAGAGAGGAGAGGGAGAGAGAGAGAGAGAGAGAGAGAGAGAGAGAGAGAGAACAGCAGAGAGATATAGATGGGGAGACATATACCCAGAGAGCGGTAGACTCACACATACAGGCAGAGGTTTACTGGACTAACACCCACCAGTACATTGCACACGCATTTTGGATTTCACAAGGGACATTCCCGAGTTTGCTGCATTGTATGATATTTCAGACTAATAAAATATTTCTTCGATTTAACTTACATATTAAATAACTTTCTTGTTTAGAATATCAGTGTCTGTATATTCAATGTGTTGCTGGTCGTCTTAACATGTGTAAGAAGCCCAAAACGTACGAAAAAATATTTTTTGGAATAAAAATGAAATTTAACCTACTACAAATATTAGAACGATCAGAAACACGTTTAATATACAGCTCTCTAATAGTGTATGCAGAAAAAATATATTTGATATGTAATTACAATCGTTAAAACGTCTCTGTTAGTTGATAACATCTTAAAAAAATGCAACAAACTCAGGAATGTCCCTTAATCATCGGCTGAGATACGAACATTGTGTTTATCACTGCTAGGTACAACGACCTATGTAAAGATGAAATGCCTGATTCCACAGCAGAATCAATACGGTTCGACATAAAGAAGAAGAATCGCTATTGATAACAAAAAACAAACATCTTCGGTTGACAGCTTGATGTGTAAGAGGCTACCAATAGCCGTTATCACAAAAAAAAAAAAAAAAAAAACCTTTAAAAAACCTCACAAGTATTAGAACACAAACTGAAGTCAACGTTTTCTCTCAAAAATAATTTCAATGTTATTGACAGCCTACGTAAATATGACGCTTTTTCGATAGGTGGTGAGTTACCGTCGAATTGTTAGAAGATATCGACATAGCGCTGGCGCGGATGACGGAATGAATGCTTTCTCAGATCTGAGTGTCGAGAGTGACATATTCGACGATTTGATTAATATGTGAAGAGAGACAAAAACGACGAATAATGGCAACTCTGTGACAGAATGACCGTTTCCCACTGATACTACAGAGGAAATCAATGGACTAATAAAATCCTGAATTTAAAAAAAAAGAAATGAGTTATTTGTTTTTAAAGGTACATGGTCTTGTTCATCAAGGAAGGAAATGGTTTATTTAACGACGCACCTCAACACATTTATTATACGGTTATATGGCGTCGGACATATGACTAAGGAACACACAGATATTGAGGGAGTAAACCCGCTGTCTCTACTTCATAGGCTACTCTTTTCGATTAGCAGCAAGGGATCTTTTATATGCACCATCCCACAGACACGATAGCACTGGCTGGAGCGAGAAATAGCCCAATGTGCCCCTCAGACCGTCCGAGCATCAAGCGAGCGCTTTACCGCCGCTTTAAATCTGTTATTTTGTACTTTTACCATCTTGTCAAAGCGTATTGATTTATTGTAAAATAATACACCTCATATGTCGCAAAGCCACAGACTGGGTAGAAATAATACCGAGTCCAGTTCAGTTCAGTTCAAATAGGTCCTGTTCACATCAGGCAAGTTCATTTTCTTCAAGATTGTTCATGATTGCTGCGACCTCTACAATCAGCTGCAAAGCGATAAGGGCGATAACTCTGTTATACGTTGGATTAAGCCGCTTGATTTGAATACGCGTGCGCATCAACGTGTTCTCTGACTAGATAAGCCATATGCTGTGACATAATTATGCAAATTAGGGATAACTCTTGACAGGACAATAGCAGACACGTCTGCATGAATTCGTCAACAGCACGGCGTAAAAAGCAATAAGGTAAATGTTATGATATTCACAGGTATTCTAAAGGCTAACGACGATATATACTCTTCAAAAGAAGAAACGCAAAACCACATTGTCGTAACATTTGGAGAATTGATTTAATTATTGAATGGTGAGTCCGATAATTACCAAAATGTTGCAGGAATTGTTCACAATTCACTCTAGTCCATTGTGAGTAAGTGATAGGACACACCACAAGGTCAAGGTCATCTGGAGTCAATACCGGGTGTGGCCTCCGCGTGTGTTGACAACTGCCTGGCACCGCCTGCCCATTGAAGCAACCAGAGTACGGATGACGTCCCGGGGGATGGTGGCCCACTCGGCCTGCAAGGCTGCTGCCAGCTCGGGCAGGGTCTGGGGCTGTGGTTGTCGCTGTCGGAGGCGTCGGTCCAACTCGTCCTCGTCCCATAGATGCTCAAATGGGTTCAAATCCGGTGATATCGATGGCCAAGGAAGGACATTAATGTTGTTGTTCTGTAGGAAAGCCGTTGTGAGACGTGCTGTGTGAGGCCTGGCGTTGTCATGTTGGAACACTGCGTTGGCGTTGGTCATAACTGGAACGATGTGTGGCCGGAGGATCTGGTCAATGTAGCCCTGTGCATTCAGGTTGCCCTGCACGTGGACCAGTTCAGTTCTGCCAGTGTGTGAGATGGCTGCCCACACCATGACACTACCCTCGCCGCGAATCTGTCCACTTCCTGCACGCAGTTTGCCGATCGTTCACTTCTGCAACATCATATACAGCAAATGTAAATTATAGTTAAACATTGAATTAAAGTAATACTAAACAAAATTAATACTAGTAATAAAGAAAAAACCAGCTAAATTGATAATTATTCATGCCTGACATAACTTCATAAATATTCATCTCACTTATTTCTCGAACTATCTGCCTTCTGTAGAAATGCAGGTTAGGGCATTTAGAAACACATTTGTTTGTTAAAATCGCTTTTGCCATTTCGCAAACATACACCCCACAACTACTTGAATCTGTCTGTCGATTGAAACCGGCATTTCTTAACCAAACCACCAAGTCTTTCGTTTAACCAAATACCAAGCTTTAACATTCAAGAATGGCTTTCCAAAGCACATTGTGTTCAGACATCAAGTATCTGGTTATCTGAAAAATAACCAAGTCATTTCTTCGCCCAAATGAGTCACAATAATATAATATAATATATTATGTAATGTGTCCATCACTACTACAGTCCAGTGGTTGATATTTTCATTTAACGGAATAACAACATATCTATAATCCCACCATGTCTTATTTTTACTTTCTGGTATATGAATTGTCCATCTTGCTTGATGGGTATTACCATGAACCAACAGCTTTCGACTAAACCACCCCAGTCTACCATGTAAATATCTTGATGTTTAAGTTGCTTTTGCAGTGCAATCGTGTATACATTAATGTGGTTGCTGTTTAGACACCTATCAGTATCAAGAATAAGGTTTAAAAAGTCTTCAGTTATGCTTATTCCTCCAATTTCAACACACACACACACAGTCATTTACACTGTTTTTATTGACCTGTTGAATTTTTATATTGATGATGAGCATCACACTTTTCTTGCATTTTACCATAGTTTTGACACCCATCAAGGATTGTTGCAGTACTAATTTCATCTAGTGTTAAATGAATTATATCATGAAGTCTGATGCTAGTACAGTCTGATATGTTTACTATCAAAGTGCTTGGTAAACTGGTGATGAATACTGAAGTTATGTCTTCTGAACATGTGCATATCTCTCCATTGTTGTCATTTGGTTTCATAATAAGTCTATTAATATTATGGTTGGAAAAGACATCTGAGTGAATGATGAAAATACTGTCACCATGCACAAACTTTTCATTACATTTACTGCAAGATTTAAATTGTAAACGAAGAGTTTCAAAGCTTTCAGCGGTTAAAAGTGAACCCAGATTATTGTTTTTGCTGCTAAATAAATGTTCCAAATACAAATATAGAAATGAACATGGGTCCATAACATTAAATCTTTTCCGGTGTTCTTCCATTTTGTGCCAAATATGTATTTTGATGTCCTCTTGTATCTCCTTGCTGTATTTATCTGATGATAGACATTGAATAATCTTATAACTGGACAATGTATGCATATTGCTTCGCGATTCATTGTAAATGCATTTGAAACCACTGCTAACAGACAATGCGTGAATAACAGCTGTGGTGAATAATGGCATTTCCTTGTCTACTCTATCATAGATTAACATATAGCATGTACGATTCAAGTTGTCAGCTGTAAACGACAGAGACTTATCATTACATGAAAAAAACGTGCCACACTGTTCAATAAGTGCAGTATAGTGGCCTTGTTTATCTGAAATCCCATGATGACATACAACACTCTTCAGCTGATAATGAATTTTTGATTTCTTTACATTGTTATTGTTACATTCCACAAATAAATCATGAGATACTTCAACATAATTTGAATTTTTGCTTGCATATTCATTATATATAAACCTTCCAATATTTACAACAATAGTTGATGTGCAAGAAACAATCTGTTTTTTTGTAAAACATTTGTCATTCGAGCATACACAATACTTTTCCATCATCTCTGATTTCAAAGATTCGTCTACCAGCTGTTGTACAGATACATAGTCCATTGTATCAAGGTGACAGGTAATTAGCTGTCCACAATTAATTTCACCATAGGTTGTGGAGCCACATTTTAGACAAACGTACTCTTGTTTTAGCACAATATTTCCTTGGACTTTGGCAATTAAATTTCCTATAATTTTAATGAAAAATTCATTAGCATCCTGTTGACCATTGACATTTATCCCCATGGCACAAGTCACATTTGAAACTGCATTGTGCAAAAGATCTTCCGGTACTGCCTCACAGTGTTTACTGCCATCTTTTAAGTGTTTCAGAATTGTAATCACACTTTCTTCAGCTATCTTAGTAGGCAATTTAACACATTCATCTGAACATACATCAAGAGGATGACATTCACTTTCCTTTATAATTAAATATGCTACATCACTTGCTGCCAATGATTGCATTACTGCATTAAACCAACATGTGTTGCCAAAATTTTTCATTGGTCTCCAAATGAACCCAACAGCACTCAGACCATCTTTGGTCATATCATCACATTCGAAACTATCTGTGATTAAAGTCTTGTCTTTACCATAATCTTTGTAACATTTATCATGCAATAAACTTGACTGATTATTTACACCAGTTGCAAAATGTCTTGTTTCGACTTCTCTTGATGTGTTAACATTTATTTTATATTTTGGTGCTTGCTGGAAAATACCTTTTGTCTTGAAATTGTCAGGTTGCTGTTTTGTTTTTGCCCAAGTTTCTACGATTGTTGTGTTTATTTTTTTTACCATAGCCTTTTTGTTCTTTTTAGTATATTTCTTCACTTTCAAACAATCAACAACTGCCAACTTCTGTACTGAAACTGTCTGACTGTTTAATTTTTCTGAAAAATCATCAAGCCTATGTTGTGTTCTGCCTTGTAGTCCAATATGTTTCAAAATTCGAAATCGATTTTCAATGGTGCTAGTTGTTTTCACTTGGTCATGAATAAAGTTAAAAAAACCATTACTGCTTGGAACTTTGGATGACATCTGTCTACTTTGTGATACATGTTTCAAAGGTATATTGGACCATAATGGAAAAATAGGCAACAGCTTTTTACATAAATATTGAAGAAATACATCTGAAAAATATGGATTGATGTTACTGTTTTCATCCACTTTACAGGACAGACAAGTTTTTCTTACATTTTCCAAAATACCTGCAGACATGGACTTAAATGGAGAGTCTGCAGCTAAATTAAGAAATTCTTCCTCAGTATAGTAGCCTGCTTGCAACATTTTCATTTGTATTTCTTCATCTAGTGACTCTTCAAATTCGAAATATTCTTCTGAAATTGATGTTTCAAAACTGTTAATCTTTTGTACCAGTCTTTGTATGAAATGTTGATTGTATGTATTGACATGACTGGAGCACAAAACTACAAATATGTCATGTAGCAATTCTTTCATTTCTTTTATGTCATTACAGTTCATCAGCAGGCTCACCATATAAAGAAATACTGTGTAGCTTTTCTTGCTTATATTTTTGCGACAAAAGTTGTTCACTTTGTTCATAAAGTGACTGGAGCACAAGTGAACAGTAGTTTTGTTTGAATCTTCAAAAGTAGTCTGTTGATTCATAATTTTCCATGATCGTTTCAAAAACTGATTTAGTGTTTCATTATTGAAAAGGAAAAGTGCTGCTAATATAAAAACCATCGATTCATCACTTATTATTAATTTAGGACAACAAATGTTGTTGTAACCAAACATCTTTTTTTCAGCATGTCTAAAATTACAAATCCAATCTAATACTGTAGGAAGTGCTTGATTATCACTAACCATAGCTGCAACTGGAATACCCATTTTACCCTTAACTGGATGTTTTAGAGCAAGTTCATAGTATAAAAATTGTTTTCCATCTTCATTTTTACGGACAATGCTTCCAGTGGCATCCCAGAATAATGCAGATTTTTCTGCAAGATGATGAAACAATCTCAATCCTTCTTCAGACCAGTAGAGAATGTAATTTGGTTTCACACATATTTTTTGAATAAATCCTACACCTGAATCAGAGCTTTCTTTCAATTCTTTCATTAACAGTTTTAGACTTTCAATACAATCATCATCTCTCCTACCAGTTTTTCGAGATTCACAAGCTATCTGACGGAACACACTTGTGTCTTTTCCAAAGCCATCTGCATTTCCAGCTATTAAAGTGTCTGATTTAGCATTTGTGACACATTCCAAATATTGAAGCAAAGGCTTCTTACCATTTGCAAATATCTTCTTGAGGTCTTCCCTACCTGGCCCTCTGATAGGTCTTTGATTCTGTTCAGTAATGTCATGTTTGACATTTCCAGAATACATAACATGTACTGTATTCATCATGTGCATTTTTAACTTCACAATCACAGAACAGTCTGAAAATGTGCAGTAAGCTTGGGCAGCAAACAGTGACTTCCTCCTCATCTTTCTTTTGTTTGCACAAGATACATGATGATGTTTGAACATAAATACACAATATGGATTGCTTTCTTTCAATCCATTGACAAAAATATCTTGCCACTTGCCACGCATAAATTGGCGGCCTTTCTTCAATTTCAATAAATGATCCCACTGTCCACCTTGTAATTGAAATGATGCTTCTAGGGGAAGTTTAAATGTGAAGTATTTGTCAGGTATTGAACACCCAAGTACTTTCCCTATTGTGTGCCTATCTAAAGAGCACGTTTGTTCTTGATCTGTTGATGGTGCTATCCCATCATTATTGTTATTGTTACTAACATTATCTTCCAATATTGTCGGTGTATCCAAGTAGACCTCTTCCTGTGATATATTTATTGAATTATTAATACATATATCACTATGTTCATTATTATTTTCAACATCAACTGTTTGTTTAGAGTCATTATTTACATCAAGTGGAAAGCAAGTTTCATTATCTATTAACAATTTATTATTATGATCAAATGGATATGCTGAATCAGGTTTCATTGATGTGTGGTCTTGCTGTGCTAAAACCTGCAATGCATTCAATACTTTGCCTTCATGATACTTCTTCATAAACCTCTTTTTTGGACATAAATTACAATCAAGTGTGTTAATTTCATTGGAACCCTCTCTCTCTTCATCCTGAGTTTTATAAATGTCTCTATTTATATGAGACTTGCTGACTAACTCAGGTGCTGTAGTCACACCATTGTGTTGTTCATCTGCAAAACGCACCTTTTTATTAATTGTTGTTTCTTCCTCCACTGGGCATTTTCTTTTCAAAATAGATTTCTTCCCTTCAATGTTTGTGTTAATAATGCATGGATTGTGTGTCTGGCATTTGCATGCTGTTTCATTGTCAAGCAAAGCAGACAAATAACATCTACCTTTAACTGTATATACTATACTAGTACTGCAATTGTTTCTTCCACAAATGAATTTTATGTCATTATTTTTGGTTTGTTTTGGAAAATCCTGAAGATGTAAGCACCTCAAATGATACCAAATGTTACATTTTTCGCATTGTATCATTGTACTTGGGACTTTATACCACGGCTTCTTGCAAATACAATGCTGTTCAAGGCTACTGTTGTTCACCTCATCCTGCAGTACCTTGTCCTGCAACATGCTGCTGAAAACAAACTGTTTTACATTGCCTCTGTTCCGATTCCAGATGGCATTCAATTTTCGTCTATTTTGCTGAGAATTTTGCCATCCAAGATGTTCTGCTACAATGCCATAAGGACCAGATGATTTCAAATCGATTTCATTCTCAGTTGTACATGTATCCCTCAAGTACTTACCTATAACCTTATAATTCAAACATGAATTACTGCCATTTTCCAATACTTGTTCTCCAACTAGTGTCCCTTGAACATTACCACGATTTTCTTTCCAAATCACATGCAGTTTCTTTCTATTTTTTAAGTTATTTCCCATCTCTAACCTCCTTGTAGCTTTTCCTAAAGGACCCATTTCATTATATGGATGAAGATTTTTCTCTCCAGCACAAATGATGCGTAAATGGTGCCCAATTTTTTTGTAATCCAACTTACATCCCCTTTTCTTTATCTCAACATTACTTTTTGGTACCTTCCCTCCACCTTCAGCAACCACATTCTGGAAATGAATGAGAAATGATATAAGTAACAAATGAAAAGAGTTTAATCTTATGACTACTGCATGCGAGATATATTGCCTGAAACACTGCATAATGCATATAGTACATTCACTCGCTCATATTTCTCTCAATTTTAAACATGGCATTGACTGAAATAAAACACTGATTGAACACAAATCTTGAAAATGACCATGTTTCAGTTTTTTGTTTTTGTGTGAGAAATACCTGGAAATATTTCATTTTAAAAGTGGTATTCTGTTTTTTCCCCCCTGATTTTATTCAACATTAACAGATGTAAAATGTCATAAAACTTACAAAAACCCATAGAATTAATACTTACCAATTAAATATTTAAAAACATTTTATGTGAAAATATGCAAAAAAAATTCTATATCTTTGTACACAATCAATGTGTTTTTTGTCAAAAATTAATCAAGTAGTCAGACGTTTAATAATGTAATGTCACTTAACGCAGTATATAAGTAGAAAAACAATACTCACTTTTTCCACATACAACAAGGACTTGGCTTTGGCGTAAACAACATTTCTTCCAATTTCAAGTTCCATCAAACTAAAAGTAAGACAATATCAATATATATTTCAGTAGTATTTTCTCTAAAGGATATCAATGTTTGTTAATGCAACAATGTGTACAAATATATATAAATCTTGTACTACTGAATGAAATTAATTTTATACAAATTATTTCAAAAGCATGCAAAAGTAATTTTGAAATAAATTCTCTTTAGAAATATATTGAAAGTTACTAATTTTCCATAATATTATAACTCAAAACGCATCTTTAAAATCTCTCGTGTAATAATTTTGATCGTATGTAACCTCAAGGAGTAACATATTTCAACAAATGTGTAGAAATGACAATTTTAACAAATTACCTTTTAACAAGAAATATAAAAGATGTTAATTACAGATTAACTGCAAAACATAAAAGAAAAAAAGTTAGTAAGGAAATGCAAAATCGAATATATACTTACACTTTGTGTGTTTTAGTAGCTGTTAAGTTTGAACTAAATGATTTTTAAACGACAGGCATTATCAGCTGACATTGAAAAGGATGTAACAGTACGGAAATGAACCTACAGGTTATTGCCATTAAAAAATAATAATTTGGAATTTAACTCGTCCTATCTTTCAATATACTGTTTAAAATTTACTGTCCACCTCCACATCCCAGCCCTCGTCTCACTAACTCCCACAGTTGCTTGTCAGTTGACACTATCTGCGTCAGACACCTGCCATTGAGACCACCAGCTTTTAGATAGTGGGCTTAGCTCAGACCACTTCGGAGTTGTGTTCAGTAGGACAAAGGATGCCAGATTGAAATTGTGGAAGAAAGTACTGTGGCATTTGCTGATGAAAATAATTATACTTTTTTTAGTAATTGCTTCAGCTGTAAACAATTGCCAGAGTTCAGAGGCTTACCAAATGACAGTTTTTGTGGCCAAAGTAATTAACCTTCAGGAAGATAATTACATATCATTTTATGTTACATGTGAATGCGAAATATACTTATGGGAAGAAAAAGGGAAGACATCGCATTTGAGAGCAAATGTAAATCACTTTTACAGTTATGCCTGTAACATAGTTAACTTCCTGATATTATGGATGAACACATAAAACAAACAATCAATGAAAAATGATAAGTAAAATACATCACACATTTACAACATGAAATCTTTAAAAAAAAAAAATGTGAAATGTAACAATTGCATTACCCCTTTTGCAGCATGACATCTCTCATATTTCGTTTCTGTCAACTGACAAAGGTATAACTCGATACAAATAATTACATTCACACCCAACAATGTCAATGCTTCAGTGGGAACATAAAAATCAAATGCACAATGTTCATAAAGGCAACGTCTAGTGAATGAATAGTTTAAATGAAAACATGTTGACATAAACTTTGGCCTGGAGTTCATGTAGACGGGAGGTCAGGAATGGCCCTACCTGATCAGTCGGCTGGTCATGCCAAGCTCAAGAGCAAACAATCTTTCTTTTGTTTATATATTGCCAAGAACAAACATTGTTCAATTTAACTTTTCTATGTGTTGCTCTTGGGGCGGTGGCTAGGGTCAATCAGGTACTTGATTATTTCATTGCCTGAGTATATCAACCATGTATCCCTGGCATGGCTGCCTGCTGGTTATCCGCAACACCATGTCCTCTTGTTGGACTCGGTGGTGGGTGGGGAGCATGGTTGATGAATCATTTTCCCTACATTATGGCTTCAAACCATTCTCAAACTTGATAGGATCCTGAAAAAAGTCTACACCGAGGTTTCAGATTCTTCCTCATCTGATGAAGAATCTATGACTAATTCTTCAATTGTGAAGAAATCGAAGGTGGTAACGTCAGATTCTTGGCCAAGGTTTCTTGTTATCAGTTCATCTGATGACGGAGCCTTGAAGAGGTTATCACTTTTTGCTGTACAGAAAACAACCTGAAAACTGGATCACTGTTAGTTGAATGCAGCACTGAGAGTCATTCAAAGTGCTTGTTGGAAATCTACCAGTTTATGCAATATCTGCATCATTGTAACACCACATTCCTCCCTATCTCATCAAAGGGGGTTATCCGGTCTCGTGACTTGGAAGGTGTATGTGATGACGAAATTTGTCATCACAGGATGTTTCTGCTGTCAAGACGATCAAGGTTCGTAGGAATAATGAATTAGTTCCTACGAATGGCTTTATCCTAACTTTTGGAAAGCCAATCCTTCCACAGTCGATTAAGGCTGGGTATTTAAATATACCTGTTGAGCCTTACATACCAAATCCCCAGCGTTGTTTTAAGTGTCAGCAGTATGGTCATGGACAAAACACTTGTCGAAATAAATTGACTTGTGCTCGTTGTGTTCAGGCTGATCATGAGAGCAAGTCTTGCAATAATGACACCAGCTGCATCAATTGCAAGGGAAGTAACTTTGCATACTCGAGAGAGTGTGCAAAGTGGAAGTTGGGGGAAAAAAAGGTTCAACAGGTAAAAGTTGAAAAACGCTTGTATTTTCCTGAAGCCAGGAAACTGGTGGAGACTGCAGCACCTGTCAATACAGGTCAGTCATATGCTGCTGCTATTAAGGTTTCTACCAGAAGCGTGGCAGTCAACACAGATTTAACATGGCGTTACGATGAAAATAAATACAAAAAACTTTAAGATATTGAAAAGGCTGAAAAACAGACAGCGAAACAGGTTCAACGACAACATGAAGCTGTTAAAAAATTTAAAGATGCTGTTGAACAACAGAAAGAACGCAAGTCAGTTCAAGTGTCTTCGGATTCTGAGAATCCATCAAGTAGGTTGAACACTGGGATGCCAGGTCCTAGTGTCCCTCAGACAGGAAAAGACACTAAAAGTAATAAAAGTAGTTCCTCGGGACGGATGAAGAAGATTGAGCAGAGATCCGTCCCAATATATAACCCTTTGGATCCTTTGTCGATGGATGTTTGTGACAATATGGATGATTCATCTCAGGATCATTCTCAGTCACAAAAGCCATCACGACTTAGGGCATTGAAAAAGGTCAAAATAATCCCCATACTTCCACCCAATGGCAAATAAACTCCTACGGTGGAACTGCCGTGGGCTTAGGTCCAATTTTGATGAATTAAGTATTTTAATTCAAAAACATAATCCTGTTTCAGTATGTTTTCAAGAAACTTTCTTGAAGGATACTGATCATATTACCATGAGAGGATTTAACCTCTATCATAAGTTTCAAGAAACTGAAAATAGGCAATCTGGGGGTATTTCCATTCTTGTTAATGAAAACATTCTTCAGAGTATAGTAACATTAAATACCAATTTACAAGCTGTGGCTGTCAAAGTCACGGCTCATAAAACTGTTACCTTATGTTCAGTTTACTTGCCACCTCGTAATCATTTTAATTTTAATCCTAGGGATCGTCAAGATTTTATTAATCAGCTCCCTACTCCCTTTATTATTATGGGAGATGTTAATGGTCACCACACTTTGTGGGGATGCGAGGAAATCGATTTAGAGGTAAACAATTCGAAGACTTAATTCTCAAAAACTACTTACTTTTATTTAATGATAAAAGTCGTACATATTTTCATACTGCAAGTGGATCTTTCACTTCCATAGATTTAACTCTTTGTAGTCCATCACTTTTTGTTGATTTCTTCTGGAAAGTTGGTTCAGACCTTTGTGGTAGTGGCCACATTCCCATTATTTTGGAGAATGATGGACCACCATCACTTGAAAGGGTTCAAAGGTGGAAGTTGGCAAAGGCAAATTGGGGTCAGTTTCAGCATCTGTGCAGCACTCGTCTGCAACAATTTGCCATTACTGATGCTGATGATCCCATGTCTTTGTTCACTTCCATCTTGAAGGACATTGCAGATGAAACTATTCCTAAGACGTCAGCAGTGCCAAAGCGTTTAATGATACGTGTAAGGATGCATTCAAAGAGCGAAACGGGTTACTTGAGAGGTTCAAACGTGAACCTACTGGGGATCTGTAAGATCTGTGGAATAGGATCCATAAAATCAAAGGTAAAGAATCCAGTAATACAGTTCATCATTTGTCTGTCAATGATATGGATGTCATGTCTCATCGTGACATTGCCAATGCATTGGCAGACAATTTTTCTCATAACTCATCTGCTGCTTTCAGTACAGATGCATTTACATCTGTCAGAAATAAAGCTGAAAAGCAATCCATCAATTTTTCATCCGCAAATGAACTAGTGTACAACAGGCATTTCTCTATGGAGGAGTTGCAGGATGTTCTACGTAGAGTTCAGCAAGACTGCATGAAATTCATTATCAGTTATTAAAACATTTACCTGAATCATCTTTGATGGTTCTTTTGAATATTTTTAATAACATCTGGATTTCTGGAGACTTTCCTTCTGATTGGAGGAAAGCAATTATTATTCCTATTCCCAAGCCCGGTAAGGATCCAACTAATCCTACTAGTTATCGCCCTATCGCTTTGACAAGTTGCATTTGTAAAACCATGGAACGAATGATCAATCGTAGACTTGTCTGGTATCTTGAATCCCATAAATTGCTTACTAACGTGCAATGTGGGTTCAGATCTAGACGTAGTACGGTTGATCATCTTGTTAGATTTGAAACGTTTTTTAGGGAAGCTTTCATCCATAATCAGCACTTGGTTTCAGTGGGGGGTTTTATGTGGAGAAGGCTTACGATACCACGTGGAAGTATGGAATGTGCCTTAGAGGTCAACTTCCAGTTTTTATATCTCAATTGTTAAGATATAGATCTTTTAAAGTCCGGGTGGGGTCGACTTTATCTGATGTTCACCCACAAGAGATGGGTGTGCCTCAAGGTAGCATTTAGTCTGTAACTTTATTTTCTGTGAAAATTAACAGCATCTCCCAGTGTTTAACACCTGGTGTGGATTGCTCGTTATATTTCAATGATTTTCAGATTTGCTATAGATCGTCCAATATGAGTATCATTGAACGTAAGTTGCAGCTTTGTTTGAATAAACTTCGTCAATGGGCAACTGACAATGGCTTTAGATTCTCAAAGGCAAAAATGGTTTGTATGCATATTTGCCAGAAAAGAGGTCTTCACTTAGATCCACAGTTGTTTTTGGACAAAAGTCCAATTCCAGTTGTGGATGAGACTAAATTTCTTGGGGTTATATTTGACAGGAAGTTATCTTTTGTGCCCCATCTTAAATATGTTAAAAAGAATGGCTTAAAAGCTCTCAATATTTTAAAAGTTATTGGTAATACGGAATGGGGAGCAGAATGAAAGGTTATGCTCCGTCTGTATAGATCTCTTGTGAGGTCAAAACTTGATTATGGATGCATTGTGTATGGGTCGGCACGCAAGTCTTACTTGCAGATGCTAGATCCTATACACAATCAGGGACTTAGGCTTTGTCTTGGGGCATTTAGAACATCTCCTGTAGAGAGCTTGTACGTTGATGAACACGAACCTTGTTTGGGTGCTAGACGTACCAAGCTTTCTCTGCAGTATGCCACCATGATTAACTCATATTACCAACACATCCTACACATGATGCGCTGTTTGACAACAAATATATGAAGTTGTTTCATGCTAGGCCAAATGCTATTCGTACATTTGGTCTTCGCATTAAGCGTTTTTTATCGCTTTCCAACATTGTTTTATCAGACACTTTGGAAACTCTTTCATATTTTGTTTTACCACCTTGGTGTATTACACCACCTAAAATTGTGTTTGATCTTTCGCATCTGAAGAAAGATCGTACAGATGTTGTTGTGTACAAGCAATTTTTCATGGAAATTCAACACAAGTACCGTGATTACATTCCTGTGTATACAGACGGATCACGGGATGGGAATTGTGTGGCTTATGCTACAGTCTTTCCATCAGACACACTACTTTCTATGAGATTGCCCGACTCGGCATCAATTTTTAGTGCTGAAATTTGGGCAGTCATTAAAGCCTTAGACGAAATCAAAGTTTCGATAGCATCCAGATTTATTATTTTTACTGACTCACTTTCGTGTCTTCAAGCTTTACGAAATATGAAGCTGGATCATCATGGTGATACGAAAGTGTGTCTTTTTATCTATTGCGAATAAACATGTTGGCATCAGGGGTAATGAAAAGGCAGATTCTGCTGCCAAGTCTGCTTTGGATTTGCCTCATGTCAGGGTTGGTGTACCTTATACTGATTTTAAATATAGTATTAACAAATTTATCTTTTCGACTTGGCAACATGATTGGGACGGTGTGGTTGCGAACAAGCGTCATGCTATCAAGCCAGTCTTGGGAGAGTGGCAGTCCTCCTATAGACAGTGCAGGAAGAATGAGGTTGTCTTGTGTCGTGCCCGTATCGGTCATACTTACTTGACCCATGCATTTATCTTAAAGAAAGATCCTCCACCTCAGTGTGAGCACTGTCAGTGTACGCTGACGGTACGCCACATTGTGGTGGAGTGTCATCATCTCAAAGAAACTAGAAAAGATATTTTTGGTCAGAGACATGTGATGGAATCATTTCGATTCCATCCAGAACTTATTGTACAGTTCCTACGTAATACTGCGTTTTATTGTAAATTTTAAATATTATCTGTGATATTTGTATTTTTGCACAGTTCTTTACATTGTGTTTTAATTTAACTGTTGAATTTTTATATTGATGTTGATCATCACATTGTCTTTACATTTATCATAGTTTGACACCCAATAGCCGATGTATTTTTCGTGCTGGGGTGTCGTTAAACATTCATTCATTCATTCCATGCATAGTGACTGATGTCACATCATTTAGTTCTCTCTGTAAATGGAGCCTGAAAATAGGCAACGACTAATTGTAATGGGGATCCATACAACCCCAATAACCACCCTTACTGCCCTTAAACCGATTTTCGTGATGATATTGGCTATATAGTTCCTAACTCTACCTTATAATAGGGTGTCAGCCATGCATAGTGATTGATGTCAGCCATGCATAGTGATTGATGTCACATCATTTAGTTCTGTCTGTAAATGGAGCCTGAAAATAGGCGACGACTAATTATAATGGGGACCCATACAACCCCAATACCCACCCTTACTGTCCTTAAACCGATTTTCGTGATGATATTGGATATATAGTTCCTAACTCTACCTTATAATAGGGTGTCAGCCATGCATAGTGATTTATGTCACATCATTTACTTCTGTCTGTAAATGGAGCCTAAAAATAGGCAACAACTAATTTTCACGGATACCCATACAACCCAAATACCCACCCTTACTGCCCTTAAACCGGTTTTCGTGATGATATTGGCTATATAGTTCTTAACTCTACCTTATAATAGGGTGCCAGCCACACATAGTGACTGATGTCACATCATTGAGTTCCGTCTGTAAATGGAGCCTGAAAATAGGCGACGGCTAATTGTAATGGGGATCCATACAACCCAAATACCCACTTTTACACCGATTTTCGTCATGATATTGGTTATATAGTTCCTAACTCTACCTTATAATAGAAAGAAGTGTTTTATTTAACGACGCCACTCAACACATTTTATTTACGGTTATATGGCGTCAGACATATGGTTATGGACCACACAGATTTGTTTAGAGGAAACCCGCTGTCGCCACATAGGCTACTCTTTTACGACAGGCAGCAAGGGATCTTTTATTTGCGCTTCCCCCAGGCAGGATAGCACAAACCATGGCCTTTGTTGAACCAGTTATGGATCACTGGTCGGTACAAGTGGTTTACACCTACCCATTGAGCCTTGCGGAGCACTCACTCAGGGTTTGGAGTCGGTATCTGGATTAAAAATCCCATGCCTCGACTGGGATCCGAACCCAGTAACTACCAGCCTGTAGACCGATGGCCTGCCACGACGCCACCGAGGCCGGTTTACCTTATAATAGGGTATCGGCCACACATAGTGATTGATGTGACACCATTTAGTTACATAGGGATGTATGTCATACCATGCAATACCAGATGAAAAAGACAATTTCAGTTTCATAGAGATAGCTTCTAAGTAACCTGAAAGGCTGAGCCTGCTGAAGTCGATTCCTAGGACCGGGTAGGCCTCTGTATCCGTCGAACTGAGGGGATCAATCGGGAGAAAGATCGGCTGGCATCTGGAAAAAACACAAATTTCCTCCCAACAGCGGGACTGAACATATTAGTAGACGTGAAAAAAAAATAGCATGATGATTAGATGCAATTTAATTTAACAAAAACACCAATATTATACTAAGTATTAAAGAGACATTGCTGAGTTTGCTGCACTTTTTAAGATGTTATCGACTAGCAAAGACTTTTTTACGATTGTAATTACATATCAAATATATTTTTAGCATAAAATATAAGTGGTTGTATATTAAACGTGTTTCTGATCGTTCTAATATTTGTACTAGGTTAAATTTCATTTTATTTCCAAAAATATAATTTTTTCGTACGTACGAAATTCTTCGAAGACATAATCCAGTTTGGGCTTCTAACAAATATTAAAACGACTAGAAACACATTTAATATACAGACACTGATATTCTAAACAAGAAAATATATTTAATATGTAAGTTTAATCGTAGAAATATTTTATTAGTCGGAAACATCTTACAATGCAGCAAACTCAGGAATGTCGCTTTAAACAATGCAATGAACAAATTCTAAAGCAAAATTATTTTAAATACTTAAAGGGACACACCCTAGTTACGGCTAGTTGTTAACCATTACGGCGTTGTTTTTCGCTTTTAAACCCATTTTTTCACAAATAAAATTGCACTTTACTTACCGTTTATTATTTAGAATATACATTTCCATTCACCTGAAGTGTTTTTTGGTAATCCTGGTGTTTGTAATACCACAAAATGCATTTTTCGTATTTCTAAAAAACGAACGCACGTTTGAGAAAAAACCGTTGAGCAGACAAGGTCTAATCTATATTTAGACGGGATATTTCCATTTCAATGTCACAGACGTTGGTATACCACGTGACCGTTATCATTTTGGTTCGGTTTGTTTTCTCGTGCACGCTTCGCGCAATGAACATCCGATTTGTTGTTGTTCATTTGTGAGATTTTTCTTCACAATTCGTGAACATTTTCAGTAACAATAAAGTTCAGACAAGTAAGTATCTCAATACAAAACGTTACAAACCCTTAAAACCAATAATTTTGCTAAGTCCTACGATATCTGGAGAGGGGATACAACCAGGACAGGAGAGGTGAAAAGAACGCACCCCAAGTCTGTGCGCACTCTGTGAAATTTGTCGTGACGTAGGCATTGTTGTGCTTCGAGCGACATCTACCGGTGACATCAGAATACAAACTTTCAAAATTATTTCAAGCAATTGGGACATGGGGATTCCCATGGTATTTATCGATATAAAACCTGCTTTTTCACTCCATTTGATAAAAACGTGATCTAAGTGTGTTACAGGTTTGTAGATTAACCAAATTATAATTTATTTTCGCTGGATGGAACTAGGGTGTGCGGCTTTAAAGTGATGACAAATTAATATTGCACTAATTGTTTTATATTTATATCTATTAATTTAAACCCAGCGAACAAAACCAGGAAGCTAGCGAACAAAATGGCAGAGGTAATGGGGTGAGAAGCCGGATATCGTATTAATACCTAAACTAATAACCATATTTCAAACATTGTAATATATTAATCGTCACTATATTATGGAAGAAATAATTGTTTATTGCAAAAAAAAACTATAAAATTATTTATATAGAAAATAATTTTATAGGTGTTTTTTTGCAATAAAGTGATTCAAAGTGGGAACTATATTCTGGAAAGACCTGACATCCAATAACCTCTTATTGTTCGCTGTCTTCACAGCGGATAGAAAAGTTCGCTGGGTTTATTTCAGTGTTACGCGCCCTTCATTGGAACGAAACCGCCGAAGTTGTCCGTCATGATAAAAACCAACTTTAACTCAAAATATGATTAATTTTATTTGGTAAGTACAATTCATTGGTTTAATTGATGAAAATTAAATAAAATTTTCATCAAATGCAATACAGGTTTTGATGATGAGTTTGGTATGTGCTTTGTGGTGATATTTTCAAAACATGAACATCGTAAATTCTCTTCGGGACGTGTCTTACCTTTACTCTTTATATATGTAACTATAGCATTTGTATTACGGACCGGCCTCGGTGGCGTCATGGCAGGCCATCGGTCTACAGGCTGGTAGGTACTGGGTTCGGATCCTAGTCGAGGCATGGAATTTTTAATCCAGATACCGATTCCAAACCCTGAGTGAGTGCTCCGCAAGGCTCAATGGGTAGGTGTAAACCACTTGCACCGACCAGTGATCCATAACTGGTTCAACAAAGGCCATGGTTTGTGCTATCCTGCCTGTGGGAAGCGCAAATAAAAGATCCCTTGCTGCCTGTCGTAAAAGAGTATCCTATGTGGCGACAGCGGGTTTCCTCTAAAAAAATCTGTGTGGTCCTTAACCATAATTATGTCTAACGCCATATAACCGTAAATAAAATGTGTTGAGTGCGTCGTTAAATAAAACACTTCTTTCTTTCTTTGTATTACGGGTTTCTGTTCGGTGGTACCTGTGGTACAGGGAAGGGTTTCTTATCAATTATTGGCCGTCATTGAGGGCAATATCATGTTTTATGGACCGAAGAAATTGATATTGACCGAGGCCAACGGCCTCGGTCAATATCAATTTCTTCGGTCCATAAAACATAATATTGCCCGAAATGTGGTCAATAATTGTTTTATTACATAATGTCATCCATAAGACTCGTACATTCCTGCTTTGTTTATCAGAATCGAAATACGCCAACGCTTATAATTTCCCCGCAATGCGTTAAAACTGATGGCATTTAGTGACGTCACATAATCCTGTGACGTTGTATGACACGCAGAGGAATGCGGAAATAAACAGTTGAAACATTACCAAGATAAAAAATCAAATTCGAGACATTATAACCAGCAAAAATGCCAAAATCATATTACTAGCAAAAAAAAACACAAAATGTGATAAATCTGAACATACATTTATACTGAACAGTTACCGATTACCTTCAAATTCATTTTTATTTGTAACATAAAATCCTGAGAGTGCCGATTCCAACTGCATTTTGATGTATCATGTACATTTCTAAATCTGCGATATATTCCATACACAATTTTACGATTACTGACCTTGTTTTTGTCGCATTTGCGGAATTAAACTCGGTATGATTAAAGATGTTATCTTTTTGCTGAAGGACAGCAAAGCATTTTGTCACAAGTTTTGCTTGTTTACATTAGAATTAGCAGTTGACGTTGCATTACGTTACCTACTCATTTATTGGATAGAATTTTGTCTCATCTTTATTTTCATTGGTCAGGGCAGTATCACTTTTGATGGACCGATGAGACTGTCTCAGGGCAATATCACTATTTACTGACGGTCATGTGACTGGTTTTTGACCAATAAGAATACAGATATATTTTCATTATGTAATAAATCCCATGATGCCCATTTACGTGTCCCGTACTGTGAATTCGACACCACATACCTTGCAACGATGGACCTTCCCTTGCCGATAGTTTATGGTCGCTTCTTGATGCTAATGTAATCCCACGTACCTTGCAAATCCACTTATTCCTTGAACCAGTATCTGGCTCCTCATCCATTCATTTATTGCTTCTATAATTTCCATGATCTGTAAAATAAAGAAAATGTATGTTTGTATGTATATAATTGTGTGTGTGTGTGTGTGTGTGTGTGTATAAAAGGTAGGGGAGAGCGGGGATGGTTCGGACAGTTTTTACCGAACCCTTTGTAAAACTTGAGCAGTAGTATATATGAAGGTCAAACTATTATTGTGGTAAAGCTTGACATCCCTGCTATATACAATTGTGCTGCTAAGCCATTGTGTTTAATACTGATCAAGATATAACATGGTTTTATAAATTTTCAAAATGTCCGATCCATCCCCTATAGTGGGGATACATCGAACAAATTATGCAGCATATCAGAACAGAATCTAATTTGATCTCCAATGAAAATTTTAATGAAAATTTAGTACATAATGTGTGATAATCTAGATGTGAACATTACTGAGATGATTTTCAACTGTTCAGTATGTGAATGTTCATAAAACGAAACATTCATTATAGCTTGGAAGTCTCATAGTCATTTCACGAAACCTGCCATTTCAACGAATGTTTAGTCCACTGAATGACACACCAAATTTCAGGTATCCACTAAGCCTTTTATTGGCTACAGTTAATGGTTTTGGCAGTATGACTTTTATTTGGTTTATATTTACAGCTGCTAGATCTTTAACATTTGGGAAAATGAAAGAATCAAGAACTTTTGCTGATTTTCTCAAATAAGAAATGTCAAAGTCATTGACTTCATTTTTGTTGCTAGTTATCTGCCCAATGTAGTGTATCTTCTTATCAAATTCAACTAGAACAAACTCCTCAATGTGTGGATCCCTGTCAACTGGCGTGTCATCCAGTGGTACTGTAAAATCCTCATCAGAGTATTCTGATTCATGATCAACACTGTTGCTATCATGATCATCACATTTTTTCTTCTTTGGAATAGGCACTTCTGTCTGTTGCAATAATGCATTTACCGCGCTTTCGTCCCCTTTGGTTCTTTTTCTTTCTATTGGGAGCTTTAGGATAAACAGCAATATCATATTTCCAGGGATAATAACCCACTGGGTTTTCCTTTTATACCTTCTGGGCATTATTTTTCAAACATCAATATGTGACAGAATGCTGTAAAAGACAGATAGAAATGTATTATTTA
Organism: Gigantopelta aegis; assembly: GCF_016097555.1. Classification (NCBI taxonomy): domain Eukaryota; kingdom Metazoa; phylum Mollusca; class Gastropoda; order Neomphalida; family Peltospiridae; genus Gigantopelta; species Gigantopelta aegis. Next base: position 36,653,558 of record NC_054702.1, read on the forward strand.
ATGATACACTGCACATTTTAATTAGGCCTACAGTTTAATTAGATCTGACTTTCTCATGGGTAATACATGAGAGAATTAACCAACTGCCACCTTGCCATGGGTTGCTATTTTTTTTATTAGCAATTAGCAACAAAGTACATACCACATTTTTGTTAAAAGTACCATGAAACCTCACTGACAGCACGGTACATACACCACAGGTTCGTCATTTATTACAACAGTAGTCCACGGTGTGAGGCACACACAAAACCAAATCTTGCATGCCCAATGAGGGAAATGGTTTGGACACCAAAGGGGTAGGTTCGTCCATCTGTCCGAAAACTACCCCAGGATATTCTTGGAATCATATACAAAATGGAGGCACACACAAAATATCACGGTGTAATGACTTAATCTTGCATGCTAAAAATGAAGTTTGTGTAAATCGGTGTCTTAGTAAAACATATGTATTTATATGATCTTTTGTATGTTTCTGAAATACTTAGCTAACAAACCGTTACTTTTTGCATTAATAAAAAATAGCCGATGTATCAAAGTTGTGAAAAATCAACAAAATCCATACTCACCTAAACAAATGCCACTCTTTACTTCATTTAAAACATGGTGTAAAGACAACTTCTTGGAGATGTTTTCAGCCAATTAGGTTCCTTGTATCAGCTGTCATTTAAGAAGAGAGGATGCCCAGACCATCCCTCTGTCCGAACCATCCCCGCTCTCCCCTATATGTAGTGTTCATGTTTAATTCGGTTCATGGATATATTCTACGTGTGACGAAACCGAACACTACACTAACACAAAAACATACACCAATTGTAAAAGTGGCATCAGTTGTAAAACTGTCATGACAAACCCGTTAACTAGGATTCCTGACAGCATTCTTTAAAACTTCTTATAACATTAAATTAAAGACTGTCACTGCGACAAGAATGGTTGTATTTTGCGAATAACTAAAGATTACATAAACATTTTAAACTAAGTAATTTGCTTATTAATTCTCGTACGAAAGTATTATAAAAGTCGAATTTTTACCGATAACTAGTAAACATTGAATAAACATTAAATGATTTATGCATTAAAGGGACATTCCTGAGTTTGCTACATTGTAAGATGTTTCCGACTAAAGTAGTGTCGGAAATAGAATAAAAATGATTTTCGTCAATTATTTCTTTCATATTAAACTGACAAGTAAATATTTTGTAAATACCTATTTAATGATACTCTACCTAATTTAGCATTTACTTGTTTTGGCTCTCATTTATCTACATGATGGTGTTTACTCTTGAAATTAAAAGAAATATGTCAGTAAACAGGTGATTTGTGCACTTTATTGGAACAGACTATAACAAATTATGGTCAAAGTGTCAATTTCATTGCTATTACAATATGTGAGGGAGTGTTTCTGATGACGGTTTACCCCTATTCCCCTCCAAAACTAAATATTTGTAGACATTTTCAAGTAACTTTTGAGCAAAACTACCAAGAATCATTTTGAGTTTATGATCTATTATACCGGAATTAAAGGTGCTAGCTCAAAGTTGCATAATGACAGCTATTGCAAATCATGTTTTTATTAAATTTAGCTTTAACATTTAAAAACTACACTTTTAATTATATGCCCATAAATGATTATAGGAAATAATTTAATATTTTTATTGGAGAATCTTTATCACAAACAGATAATTTCAAGTGTAAACACCACCTTGTATATCCATGAGAGTAAATGCTAAATTAGGTAGACTATCGTTAAATAGATATTTACAAAATATTTACTTGTCTGTTTAATATGTAAGAAATAATCGACGAGAATCATTTTTATTCTATTTCCGACAGTACTATAATAAAATATTTCTCCGATTAAACTTAGAGGAGACCAGGGTTGGTTGTCACACTTTTTATGTAGATGACGTTTTTAAATTTGTAAAACATTATTGTCAATATATATCCCTCCCTGGTTTTAGCGCTATATATCGGCAATATATTGTAAAAGTAAAGTTGGCCCAGGTTAATTCAAAGTACAACATATTGACCATTAAAACATATAACAATTGTGAGACAACCTGCCCCATTATGAAGTTGGTTGTCACGGGACCTGGGGTTGGTTGTCACTATATCTTGCCATGTGTGCAAATGAGGTAATTATTATAATTACCTGTATATATCAGATGTCCTTGTTAGTAATTCTTCAGATAACCACTAAGCAACTGCACTGTCTTGGACAGACAGCACAGATAGCTGATATATGTGTCAGGGACAGCGTGCATGAACAGTATTTGGAAATAAGCATGAACACACATTAAAACGAAAGGAAGGTAAAACTTTGCTTCCACATTTCATAATAAAAACATTTTATTAATCAAAATTAAGTTACTAGTGTTAAGCAAGATCAAGCATGGCCTAACGTAGGCTATAGTTACTTCTTTTTGTTAAAGCCTATAGGCCTACTCTAAATATATACAAGGAATTTTCACATTTCATTACTCTATATGGAATTTTCAGTTTCATTGCATAAAATAGCTTGCTTTATTAAACAACAATGACAAAATAACACTTTCTTAAAAATAATTCATTAAAAACAATCAAACAAGAAAACCCTGTAGGGGCACAATGCATTAACAATGTTAGAAATTCTGTTATCACCAGAGTCGCGTGAATCGCAGTTATGGCAAATATAGAGTTTCTCTCCTCATGTGCACCTATTGTGGGCTCACATGTTGCAATCTATACATTGGACCCAAACCTCTCTTGGTCTGCTGCTAGAATAGGGTTCCATACAAACAAGACAAAAACATTCATCTTCCTCTTCAGAAGAGTCGGAAGGTGCCTGGTGTATACCTTTTGTCTTCTTACCACATTTGGAAGTTGAGTAGAGTATCGTTTTTACTTTTTTGGGAGAACATGGTCGTTTTTCTTTTCTGCCTGAAGCGCATTTGTATTGGTGTGTCCGTTAAGATTGCAGTTGTTCTTTTACGACTTGTTTTCTTCACACCTTTTCTAGCTGGAGCTTTCGGTAGTGGTCTCAGATCTTCTGGTAAAGTTGCAGTTTCATTTGGAATGGAGTTAAGAGACGGCCTATTAAGTGGGACATCAGAGGCAGCACTGGGTTCTACCATACTGGAGCCATTACCACCGTTGCTGGAAGATGTGCTGGGTCCATCGTTAGTAACCATAAGACATCCATCATCAGTGTCTGCAGCTGGGGTATTAGGTGCAGGCATTGGACGGTCTGTGACATACTCTGGAGCAAATTCAGAATCTGAAAACACATCTCTGTTGTATGGGAATATTCCAGCTACCTTAAACCCAGCCTGAACATTGTTTGCTGTTGCAGCAAGAGGATACGTTATTGCCACTATACCAGGTATATCATAAATTGTCATTGTTTGTCCTGGGTGACTTAGCATCAGAAGCAGTATTGATATATCTTTTGAGTGGTCCATATACTGATCTGTCAAGTGGTTGCAACCTATGTGAGCAGTGAGGTGGAAATGATATCATAGTGATACCATTTTCTTGGCATAGTTCAGACCATCAATGGAAAGATGTGACTCGTGGTTATCTAAGAGCAATAAGCATGTTTTTTTCATGGAGCACTTGGAATATTCCACAAAATGTTTCAGGAAATCTAGGAAGTTGTCCTCCTTCATCCATCCGGATGGATTAACACAACCTTGACTTCCAGTCGGTCCATTTGCTACGAAATGTTCCCGAAAATTAATGCGAGGAAAAATAAAAAATGGAGGAATACTATTTCCTGTTGCTGAAACAGCACACGCAAGAGTAACAAGCGTGCCCTCCCCCCCCCCCCCCCCCCAGATGTTGTAACACCCGTTTCATCCATATTCCATATATCACCAGGTCCAAAGTTGTACCGCTTCAAAACATTTGACGAATTATCAAAGAATGCACCAACATTTGTTTTGTTAAAACTGCTAGCTCGTGCCAAGACTTGGATGGCGTTTAAGAAACCCTGTGAACCACTCGGCACTTGCGTGCTCCACATCAGACCAAGTGTGGTGGATTTTCAACTTGTTAGCCACTGCCAATTGATAAGCCAGTTTTCTTATTTCTTTAGGTGAAAGACCATGGTATATATCCGAAGCCTTTTTGATATAGTCGACCAGATTTTCTTTCCAATTCTGCCGTGAATACCAATCTATTTTGAATGTATCCAACTGACGACACAGGTAGTGTTGTTTCCGTCGATCTCTTCTTAAGTAAACATTCTACAGTAGCGGGCTAAAGTCCGATAATTAATCCCTATGTCTTTTGCAGTTTCCTTTATGGACCTTTTGTACAATTTCACCTGTCTGACCGCTCTAAGCATGACATCCGGCGAGGTCAATCCTTTCCCTGTTTTCTTTTGAAATTTCGAACCATTGTGTAACTAAAAAACAAAAACATTAAAAAATATTGGTAAAAACATAAATATCACACGCACGCGCACACACACACTTTTCAGATAAACGCATTTGTTAAAGGGACATTCCTGAGTTTGTTACATTGTAAGATGTTTCTGACTAATAAAATATTTCTACGATTAAACTTACATATTAAAGGGACATTCCTGAGTTTTCTGCAATGTTTAAGATGTTATCGACTAACAGACACTTTTTGACGACTAATTACATATCAAATATATTTTTCTGCATAAAATATTAGTGGCTGTATATTAAACGTTTTTCTGATCATACTAATATTTGTAGTAGGTTAAATTTCATTTTATTTCCTAAAAACTATTTTTTCGTACGTACGAAATTATTTTAAGACAAACTCCAGTTTGGGCTTCTTACAAATATTAAGACGACCAAAAACACATTGAATATACAGACACTGATATTCTAAACAAGAAAATATATTTAATATGTATGTTTAATCGTAGAAATATTGTATTAGTGGAAAACATAATCTATAAAAATGAAATATATTTAATATGTATGTTTAATCGTAGAAATATTGTATTAGTGGAAAACATAATCTATAAAAATGCATTTTATGATACAATGCATGAATACATAATACATTTGCATTAACGGGGTTGGTTGTCACATGTGACCCCTGTCATTGTGTGACAACCTGCCCCACAACGACCCATGGACAACAATTATTGTCTGCCTGGCTGATGTAGTTGTCTTGGGCTTCTACACTTGCACAATAAGAAGTATACTCCAGTCTCTGTTTAACTTTGTAATAATTTGTAATAATCTCAAACAAAACGTATTACTAGTTAGAACTGTGATATAACAACATGCAGAACAAAACTTTACTTACAGTATAAAAATATCTGCAAATTGCCAAATCTCTTCAAAGTATCACGTCTTCTCTGTAGTTTAAATATAGCGGGTTTAAAACATTTCAAGGGCTATAACTCCGTTAGTTATATACGATTATGTTGTTTATTTGGAAAGTTATGGCCCTTGTGACAACCAACCCATGTGACAACCAACCCCGGTCTCCCCTACATATTAAATATATTTTCTTGTTTAGAATATCAGTGTCTGTATATTTAATGTTTTTCTGGTCGTCTTAATATTTGTAAGAAACCCAAACTGGATTTTGTCTTCAAATAATTTCGTACGTACGAAATTTTTTATTTTAGGAAATAAAATGAAATTTAACCTACTACAAATATTAGAACGATCAGAAACACGTTTAATATAGGCTACAGCCACTAATATATTATGCAGAAACATATATTTGATATGTAATTACAATCGTTAACATCTTAAAAATTGCAGCAAACTCAGGAATGTCCCTTTAAAAATCAACGCCGTAAGCGTATGTATCGGTCCTACCGGACCTGGGGCGATGACGAGACATTCCAGTTTACTGATAACGGTGCCAAAGCCTATAGTAGTCGTTCCCACATATCAATATCAATAAGGGGTAGGGCTTGGGGTGACTCGGGCTATGGGGTCATATACGTGATGTACGTGCATATTTAGTGCATGGGGAATTGTGAGCTCTGCAACCATAGTATTGGATATTGTGAAAGAAAAAAAAAACATTTCCACGTGCTGACTTCAAATAGTGCGTTTTGTCAGCTTCAGAATTGCATCATGTCATGTCCACTAGCTAATGAATAAGGTTACAATGAAACATAACATTGTCTTATTCAATAAATTAATATTATGAAAAATATGTGCTAAGAGGTTGTTGTTTTGTTTTGTTGGGTGGGGTTTTTTTTTGTGGGGGTTATTTGTTGTTGTTTTGTTTTGTTTGTTTGTTGTTGGGGGGGTTTGTTGTTGTTGTTTTTTGTGTGTTTTTTGGGGGGGTTGGTTTTTGAAGAGAATAGTTGTCCTTGCCGACGAAGTTTAAATCTAATATTGAGAGTTTTTAGATTTCCTGTATTTACTGGGTATTTACCGTGATGGTATATATAAATTACTTATGTGAAGCACATCAGTGTGATTCTAGCTCCATAGTTATTATCCATGCATATTTACGGTTTCTGTCTTTTTCCCTTGAATACATTAAATATTGATATAAGGCGTAAAAAAAAAAAAAATGTGTTTCCGGTTTCCCGACCGACCCTAATTTTGCGCTGCGACCCTAACAAATTTTGACTACCAAAAAAACCCCCCACCAACATCTATCGCGATTTTTGCAGACAGGTTATATGCAGTATGTCAAGAACACGGTTTAAAAAAAAAAAAACGTTCCTACCTACCTACCCTATTTTTTCCAGAGATGAAACCTGAAACACACATATTATTTTTGTTGGCCTAATGACAGTCTTACTTGCTGCCAATCTTTTTCAAAGTAAAGTTTGTTTTGTTTACCGACACCACTAGAGCATATCGATGTATTAATGATCGTGTATTGCTTGTGAAACATTTGGTAATGTTGAGTCTTGGAGAAGAAACCCGCTACATTTTTCCATTAGTAACAAAGGATCTTTTATGTGCACCATCCCAAAAACAGGATAGCTCATACCACGGTCTTTGAAATACCAGTCGTGGTGTACTGGCTGAAACGATAAATGGCCCCACCGACGGGGATCGATCCTAGACCAAGTAGTTTGGTCGCAATTACTTACGGAGTATAAGTCACATGGTAAAACCTAAGCAGTACTTAATTAAAGGGACATTCCTGAGTTTGCTGCAGTTTGTAAGATGTTATTGACTAACAGACTTTATAACGACTGTAATTACATATCAAATATTTTTTTATGCCTAAAATATTAGTGTCTGTATATTAAACGTGTTTCTGATCGTATTTGTACTAGGTTAAATTTCGTTTTATTTTCTAAAAATATATTTTTGTCTTACGTACGGAATTATTTGAAAACAAAATCTAGTTTTGGCTTCTTACAAATATTAAGACGACCAGAAACACATTGAATATACAGACACTGATATTCTAAATAAAAATATATATTTAATATGTAAGTTTAATCGTAGAAATATTTTATTATTTATCAGGAATATCCCTTTAATATCTAGGGACCTAATTCACTAAACTCTCGCAACTTTGCGATATCACAGGGCAATGCAAAAAGACTTGCAAATAGGATGTTTTGTTGTTTAGTAAAGCCTAAGAGACCTTTGTGAATTAGGCCTCTGGTGTATAGCTGTACAAAAATTGTTATCTCTGACATTAATATTAGCAGGTCGAGACACGTCGTGTGAAATTTTCCACATGTTTTTTTTTTCTCTGCTGATTTTCGTTCTTTTCAGATATGTCGACACTTCTGGTGTGCGCTTTTCTTTTCTTCTCGGTAAGGTATTTTGACATTAGAGACGAACGTGTATATTATTGACATTAAAAATGCATCCATTCATTCAGCCCAGTGGTAAAGCCCGTCGGTGGGCCCATTGGGCTATTTCTCGTTCCATTCATTTATTTTAAAGAAGGACCCTCCTCCTCAGTGTGAACACTGTCAGTGTACACTGACTGTGCGGCACATTTTGGTGGAGTGTGATCATCTCAAGCCGACAAGAAATGATATATTTGGCAAAAGAAATGTTTTGGAATCATTTAAATTCCATCCAATGTTAATTGTAAAGTTTTTAAAACACTTTGACTTCTATACAAAATTTTAAGATATACTTAACTTGATTTTATATATTGTATTATACTTCCCCCCCCCCCCCCCCCACAGCTCCTTACACTGTGGTTTTACATGAGTGTATATAAATATGTTCATATACTTACCATTTGTGACACCCAATAGCCGATATGTATTTTTGTGCTGGGGTGTCGTTAAACAAACATTCAATCAATCAATCAATCAATCAATCAATTTCTCGTTCCAGCCAGTGCATGACGATTGGCATATCAAAGGCCGTGGTATGTACTATCCTGTGTGGAATAGTGCATATAAAAGATCACTTGCTGCTAATCGAAAACAGTAGCCCATGAAGTGGCGACAGCGGGTTTCCTCTCTCAATATCGGTGTGGTCCTTAACCGTATGTCTGACGCCATATAATCGTAAATAAAATGTGTTGAGTGCGTCGTTAAATAAAATATTTCCTTCCATTCATTCAGCCCAGTGGTAAAGCGCTCGGTTGATGCGCGATCGGTCTGTTATCCATCCCCGTCGGTGAGACCATTGGGCCATTTCTCGTTCCAGCCAGTGCACCACGACTGGTCTATCAAAGGCCGTGGTATGTGCTATCCTCTGTGGGATTGCGCATATAAAAGATCCCCTTGCTTCTAATTGAAAAGACTATCCCATAAAGTGGCGACAGCGGGTTTCCTCTCTCATTATCTGTGTGGTCCTTAACCATATGTTCGACGCCATATAACCGTAAATAAAATGTGTTGAGTGCGTCGTTAAATAAAATATTTCCTTCCATTCATTCAGCCCAGTGGTAAAGCGCTCGGTTGATGCGCGGTCGGTCTGTTATCCATCCCTGTCGGTGAGACCATTGGGCCATTTCTCGTTCCAGCCAGTGCACCACGACTGGTCTATCAAAGGCCGTGGTATGTGCTATCCTCTGTGGGATTGCGCATATAAAAGATCCCCTTGCTGCTAATTGAAAAGACTAGCCCATAAAGTGGCGACAGCGGGTTTCCCTCTCATTATCTGTGTGGTCCTTAACCATATGTTCGACGCCATATAACCGTAAATAAAATGTGTTCAGTGCGTCGTTAAATAAAATATTTTCTTCTATCCATTCAATTTAATGAAGGAAAGAAATGTTTTATTTAACGACGCACTGAACACATTTTATTTACGGTTATATGACGTCGGACATGTGGTTAAGAACCACACAAATATTAAGGGAGGAAAGCCGCTGTCGCCACTTCATGGGCTACTCTTTTCGATTTGCAGCAAGGGGTCTTTTTATATGCACCATCTCACAGACAGAATAGCACATACCACGGCCTTTGATATATCAGTCGTGGTATCCTAGCTGGTGCGAGAAAGGGCCCATTGACAGGGATCGATCCCAAACCAACCGCGCATCAAGCGAGCGCTTTACCACTGGACTACGTCTGTCCCCTCAATTTAATTAATGATCTAAACTATTGTTTCCGTTGTCAGTCATTGAGGTTCTATGACTATGGTTATGTACCTCATGTGATATTTGTTTGACAAGATGGAACATGGCCCATGGTCATAAAACGTTTTAGAGTCTAGACTCAGTCTCAAATGACATCACACACATGCAATTTGTATGACGTTGCCACAAATATAAAGTATCATACTATTAGAGTCTAGACTCAGTCTCAAATGACATCACACACATGCAATTTGTATGACGTTGCCACGAATATAAAGTATCATACTATTAGAGTCTAGACTCAGTCTCAAATGACATCACACACATGCAATTTGTATGACGTTGCCACGAATATAAAGTATCATACTATTAGAGTCTAGACTCAGTCTCAAATGACATCACACACATGCAATTTGTATGACGTTGCCACGAATATAAAGTATCATACTATTAGAGTCTGAATTCAGACTTTAAACGTTTTATAATGTGGTCATTTTAATCCACTCCCCTTTTGGGGCGCCTTGTTTGCCGTGAGGTGCGACCCGTGAAAATGGATGATGGGATCCTGGTGATTGAGTTGGGGCATACCTGCGGGTATGACTCCTGGCAATACATCACTTTGGCCCGGAGTTCAAATAGACGGGCGGTCAGGTAGGCCCGACCTGATCAATCGGCTGGTCACGCCAAGCTCGAGAGCACACAATCTTTGTTTTGTTTACATTTAGTCAAGAGCAAACATTGTTTTATATACCATATGTATTTGTTACTCTTGGGGCGGTGGCTAGGGTCAATTGGGTGATTTTGTTTTCTTAATGCCCAAGTATATCAACCATGTATCCCTGGCATGGCTGTCTGCTGGTTATCCGCAGCACCATGTTCCCTTGTTGGACTCGGTGGTGGGTGGGGGGCATGGTTGATGAACCTTTTATTCATTAAATATGGATTTAACCAAAAAATTAATTACAAATTCTGATGGGACCCTGAAAAGGGTCCACACCGAAGTTTCGGACTTCTTGTCTTCGGACGAGGAGTCCATGAAATCAAAGAAAAGTGTGAAGAAATCCAAAGTGATTTCTTCACAAAATTGGCCAAGGTTTCTTGTCATCAGTTCTACTGATGATGGGGCCTTGAACAAATTATCCCCGTTTGCCATTCAAAAGGCAATTGTTGGCTTGGCTGGTGAGCCAAAATCAGTAAAAAAAATTAAAAATGGGCTGTTGTTGAATGTTCAACCGACAAGCATTCAACTTGCCTCCTCAAGTCGACAGTTTTTTGTAACGTGCCGATTAAGGTAACTCCGCATACCTCCCTCAACTCGTCAAAGGGAGTGATCAGATGCAGAGATTTGGAAGGTGTTACTGAAGAAGAAATCTGCGAAAATTTAAGTTCTCAGGATGTTACTGCAGTGAGGAGGATAAAGGTTCGTCGAAACAATGACTTGTTACCGACGAATACTTGTATCCTCACCTTTAACGTCCCTACCCTTCCTCAATCTGTCAAAGCCGGTTACCTTAATATTCCTGTTGAACCCTTTATTCCAAACCCCTTGCGTTGCTTCAAATGCCAGCGGTTTGGCCATGGTCAGAACACATGTCGTGGAAAACTTACATGCGCTCGTTGTGGTCTATTTGACCATGACAGCAAGACATGTAAGAACGATACACTTTGTATCAACTGCAAGGGAAACCACTGTGCATACTCGCGAGAGTGTCCGCGGTGGAAGTTGGAAAAAAGAGTTCAACAGGTGAAGGTACAAAATAAACTGTCCTTCACTGATGCCAGGAGGTTGGTGGAGACAGCAACACCTACAGTCGGTGACAAGTCATATGCAGCTGCAGCTGCTGCCAAAGTCGCCACTAAAAGTGTTGCGGTCAACACAGACCTCACTTGGCATTGTGATGAAGCCAAGTACAAGAAACTGTCTGATATTGAGAAGACGCAAAAACAGGTGCAAAAAGCAGCACAAAAACAAAAAATCACACCCCAGAAAAAGGAAATTGAAACTCAAGTGTCATTGGATTTTAAAAATCCACCAAATAGGTCGAGCACTAGTCTCCCTAAGACAGGCAATGACACAAAGAAATCTCCAAAGAAAGCTACAGAAGTACTCTCTGGTAGGCTGAAAAAGATCGAATTACGTTCGGTCCCGATCAGCAATATGTATGATACTTTGGCTGATATCGGTGATGATGATATGGAGATTTCATCTCCAGATCATTGCCGATCACAAAGACCACCAGCAAAGCCAAAGATAAAACCCATACTTCCTCCCGATGGAAAATAAAGTTATCCAGTGGAACTGTCGTGGGCTTAGGCCCAATTTTGATGAATTAAGTCTTCTAATTCAAAAGTATAATCCTCTTGCAGTGTGTCTTCAGGAAACTTTCCTGAAGGATACTGACAGTATTAACATCAGAGGATTTAATCTCTACCATAAATGTCAACAGAGTGAAAACAGAGCGTCTGGGGGCGTTTCCATTATTGTAAATGAAAACATTCCCCAGAGTGAAGTCATATTAAAGTCGACTTTACAAGCTGTGGCCGTAAAGGTCACGGCTCATAAAACTATTACTCTCTGTTCAGTTTATTTACCCCCTCGAAACAATTACAATTTTAGCACTAGGGACTTTCAAGGTCTTCTTGATCAACTCCCTACTCCCTTTATTATCATGGGAGATTTTAATGCACACCACACTTTGTGGGGATGCGATGACATAAACACTAGAGGTAAACAATTAGAAGACTTAATTCTCAAAAATGACTTAATATTACTTAATGATAAAAGTCATACATACTTTCATCCTGCAAGTGGTTCTTTCACATCCATTGATTTAACCCTTTGTAGTCCATCACTTTGTCTTGATTTCTCATGGAAAGTTTGTCCAGACCCTTGTGGTAGTGACCACTTTCCAGTTATTTTGGAGAATGATGGACCTCCATCACTTGAAAGAGTTCAGAGATGGAGGTTGACGGGGGCAAACTGGGATCAATTTCGGCATCTGTGCAGCACTCGACTGCAACAAACTGCCATGACTGGTGCCGATGATCCCATGTCTTTGTTCACCTCCATCTTGAAAGATATTGCAGAGGAAACTATTCCTAAGACTTCGGCAGTACCGAAGCGTTTCAATAAACCATGGTTCAATGAGACATGCAAAGATGCAATCAAAGAGCGAAACAGGACCCTCGAGGGGTTCAAACGCGAACCTACCGGGGATAACCTGAATAGTTATCGCATTGCTCGGGCAAAGGCTCGTAAAACTATCAGACAGAGTAAGAAATCATCTTGGAGAAATTATGTCTCCAAGTTGACTTCTCAAACATCTGTGAAATCTGTCTGGAATAGGATACGTAAAATCAAGGGAAAAGAATCCAATAATACAGTTCGCCATTTGTCTGTCAATGACACGGATGTTACGTCTCATCGTGACATTGCCAATGCATTGGCAGACAGTTTCTCCCATAACTCCTCTTCTTCTTTCAGTACAGATGCTTTTACGTCTGTCAGAAATAGAGCTGAAAAGCAACCTATTAACTTTTCATCTGAAAATGTTGAAGTATACAACAGGCACTTCTCTTTGGAGGAGTTGCAGGACGCTCTACGTAGAGCCCATGATACTTCGGTAGGACCAGATGAAATACATTATCAACTCTTAAAACACTTACCTGAATCATCCTTAATGGTTCTATTAAATATCTTTAACAAAATCTGGATTTCGGGTGACTTTCCTTCTGATTGGAGAAAAGCCATTGTCATTCCTATTCCTAAGCCTGGTAAGGATCCAACAAATCCTACCAGTTATCGGCCTATTGCTTTGACAAGTTGCATTTGTAAAACCATGGAAAGAATGATCAACCGTAGACTTGTCTGGTATCTTGAGTCCCACAAATTGCTTACTAACGTGCAATGTGGGTTCAGGCCTAGACGTAGCACGGTCGATCATCTTGTTAGATTTGAAACGTTCTGTAGGGATGCTTTTATCCATAACCAGCATTTGGTATCGGTCTTTTTTGACCTCGAGAAAGCTTATGATACCACGTGGAAGTATGGGATTTTGAAAGACCTCCATGACATGGGCCTAAGAGGCCGTATGCCTGGCTTTATCTCAAATTTCTTACAGAATAGGTCTTTCAAGGTACGAGTGGGATCTACGTTATCCGATTCTCACTCCCAAGAGATGGGTGTGCCTCAAGGTAGCATCCTGTCAGTAACTTTATTTTCCGTGAAAATTAACAGCATCATCCAGTGTTTAAAACCTGGCATTGATAGCTCGTTATATGTCGACGATTTTCAGATTTGCTACAGGTCGTCCAGTATGAGTATCATTGAACGTCAGTTGCAGCTTTGTTTGAATAAACTTCAACAATGGGCAACTGACAATGGATTTCGATTCTCAAAGTCAAAAACAGTCTGTATGCATATCTGCCAGAAAAGAGGTCACCATTTAGATCCACAGCTGTTTCTGGACAAAACTCCGGTTCCAGTTGTGGAGGAGACCAAATTTCTGGGGGTTATTTTTGACAGGAGGCTATCTTTTGTTCCTCATTTACAGTATGTAAAAAAGAAGGGCTTAAAGGCCCTCAATATCTTAAAGGTTATTGGTAAGACTGAATGGGGAGCAGATCGAAAGGTTATGCTCCGACTTTATAGATCTTTAGTTCGGTCTAAACTTGATTATGGGTGCATTGTGTATGGGTCAGCACGTAAGTCTTACTTGCAAATGCTAGATCCTATACACAACCAGGGACTTAGGCTTTGTCTTGGTGCTTTCAAAACATCTCCTGTGGAGAGCTTGTACGTCGATGCACACGAACCTAGTTTGGGTGCTAGACGTGCAAAGCTTTCTCTGCAGTATGCTACAAAGATTAAATCAATGCCAAAACATCCTGCACACAATGCGGTGTTTGATAATAAATATATGAAGTTATTTGATGCGAAACCGAATGCGATTCGAACATTTGGTCTTCGCATTAAGCAGTTTTTATCAGTTTCCAACATTGATTTAACAGACATTTTGGAAACGCCTTCATATTTTATTTTGCCACCTTGGTGTATCAAACCACCAAAAATTGTATTCGATCTTGTGCATCTAAAAAAAGATCGCACAGATGCAGTTATTTATAAACAATATTTCATGGAAATCCAAGAGCGGTACTGTGATTACATTCCTGTTTACACAGACGGATCACGGGATGGGAATTCGGTGGCTTGTGCTACAGTGTTTCCATCAGACACAATAATTTCCATGAGATTGCCCGATTCAGCATCAATCTTTACTGCTGAAATTTGGGCAATCATTAAAGCCCTGGAACAGATTAAGGATTCATATGCATCCAAGTATATTATTTTTACAGACTCACTTTCCTGTCTTCAAGCTCTACAGTACATGAAATTGGAGCACCCCTTAGTTGGGATGGTGATACGAAAGTGTGTCTTTTTATCAATTGCCAATAAAGATGTTATACTGTGTTGGGTACCCAGCCATGTTGGCATTAGGGGTAACGAAAAGGCAGATGTTGCTGCCAAGTCTGCTTTGAACTTGCCCCGTGTCCATGTTGGTGTCCCCTACAGTGATTTTAAATTTCATATTAACCAATATATCTTTTCGACTTGGCAAGATGATTGGGACGGTGCGGTTGCGAATAAGCTTCATTCTGTCAAGGCAGTCCTGGGAGAGTGGCAGTCATCCTACAGGCGATGCAGGAAGGATGAAGTAGTCTTATGCCGTGCCCGCATCGGCCATACATATTTGACGCATTCATTTATTTTAAAGAAGGACCCTCCTCCTCAATGTGAACACTGTCAGTGTACACTGACTGTGCGGCACATTTTGGTGGAGTGTGATCATCTCAAGCCGACAAGAAATGATATATTTGGCAACAGAAATGTTTTGGAATCATTTAAATTCCATCCAATGTTAATTGTAAAGTTATTAAAACACTTTGACTTCTATACAAAATTTTAAGATATACTTAACTTGATTTTATATATTGTATTATACTTTCCCCCCCCCCCCCCACAGCTCCTTACACTGTGGTTTTACATGAGTGTATATAAATATGTTCATATACTTACCATTTGTGACACCCAATAGCCGATATGTATTTTTGTGCTGGGGTGTCGTTAAACAAACATTCAATCAATCAATTTTAATCCAATAATTATAATCTATAATATAATATACCAGGCCGTTCTGATCGCTTCCCCTCTTTGTCATCTGCACTGTAGGTTGCCCGCTTTGTAATTTACCCGATGTCGCAAGGATCTTTTTGCGCTCAAGTCTAGTTTACTAACGTACAACACATCGTGCTAAATACAGTGATGTGATACCTATTTTAAAATAAAAGCTGAAAATATAATTTAAAAGCTAAAATACCCATACAATATCTAAATAAAAGTACTTTTTAGCATTTCCAATCAAATCCAGTCTTTATTTTGTGAAAATTATTTTATGCAAAAAAAGTCTTTAAAATCACATCCCTGTAAATACTGCGTGCAAAGATGAATTCCATAAATACATTGTCAATGGACAGCTCGATCTTTGTCACTCTACTAATGAAGGGTGGCTATATACACGGCGTTCGGGTGTTTTTTTTTTTATTTTTTTTTTTTTTTTGGGGGGTGCAATGTAAAGCCACAACACCCCATCTAAACCTTTCCGTGCTAAGCATGGGTTACACAACTTAGTAATAATAATAATGTGCTGACTTGTGTTAAACAAATATACTTGTATTTATTTTCCAGGGCTTAATTGTAGTGTCCGGAAAACTGTCGTTGCGTGATGGCGTGCTTGTCGATATTATAGACGATTGTGATCCACATGACCCTAATTCTTGCGGATCGGACAAGTGCTGTGTCAAAGACGTGTGACATTTTATTTTATTTCATTTTTTGTTAAAAGATATCTGTTATGTCGTTCGGTACTAGATACATAGAATCTGTTGTAAATAATTTAAAGGTGGTGCGGAACTGCACTGCACAAAATATGTATAGGATTTTTCACCAAACCTCAATCGATTTGTTCCTCAGTGTGTTCTGGCCTTTAACGTAGACCTGTAGTGGTTTGTGTATCCCTGCCAGCCAGTGATATGTCTTGTATGTATTGGTCCCCTGGTGGTCCAACCGGATGGGACTGTTTCAGTTCGTCTGTCCGTCTGTCCATCCGTCTGACCCACATACAGGTTTCTGGATGGAGATATTGAGCTGATATTTGGTATTTAGCTTTATCGTGTACTATTACAGATCAAGTTTGACTTTTATCATGGTTTACCCATTTGTCACAGAGCTATGGCCATTGAACTTGGGAGATACGAAAATTTGTTTCCTGAACTATTTTTTTGCAGTGTCTCGAGATATTGAGCTGAAATTGTGTGTATAGGTTTATCATGTACTGTTGAAGATCAACTTTAATTTCTATTATGGCCCTTTAACTTGGGACATACGAATATTTGTTGGGCCCGGTAATAGACATGTATTGCTTTTAATTAGTAGTATCACAATGCATGTTGTTGTTGTTTTGGGTTTTTTTTTTGTTGTTGTTATTGTTTTGGGGGGGGGGGGAGGGTTTTGGGGGTTTTTTTTATTTGTTTCTTTGTTGTTGTTGTTGTTTTGGGGGGGGATAATTTCATAACAACATTCATCTTGAGCGAAGTCACTGCGGGCACGATATTATTATAAAGCTCAAGGCTGAGATTTAATAGATAATCCGATTCATAGCGGTCCTATTATGTGGTTATAGTCACATATGCAGCGCAGCAATTTCAGTTGAGTTACTAAATAATAATGTACATATTCTTCTTTTTAGGGTATTATGTACATCCCCGAAGCTACGGGTCCTAGACCCGCATACCGAATAGAATGTCGACCTTTGACAACCGTGGGCAGATTGTGCTATCTCCGTCACTCGACTGAAATGTGTCCGTGTGGTGCAGGACTTACATGCAAAGCATCGTCTTCGTTTTTCGGGCACTGTCACTGAAAGTTGTGGATGCTTTATGATCAGTAATTATCAAACGGTCATAAATCGACCTTTAAGATGCATTTTATTGTGTTTGTTTTGTTGTAATAGCCAAGTCTCTGCAAGTTCAATAGGACTCTTTGGTGCCTCAAGACAATATGGCAATATTGGCTTCCCGTGGGTAAATACTATGTTACATTGGCATCAAGGACAATGGAAATGTCAGGTGGTTTATCCCGTATAATGATTTCTTTTGTTTTGGATACGTGGCCGTTTTGGCATCAATCACAATGAAAAATATCTCTTCAGATGACACGATCCCTTGAATTTACTCTAGGTTAGGGTGGTTATCCCATATACTGATTTTAAATCTGAACGACTAAAACGTTATCCGTGATCAAGACCGTATTGCTGCATAATGCAGAGTGGTTGATTTCATAAATCTCTTTCTATGGTCTCGTCTAGGGTAGGGGAGGGTTAGTTGAGCCATATTTTTCTCACTCCTGCCCGGTGTGTTAAGTATGACATACTGAGGGGTGGTCAGTAGAGTAATGTATACAACATCTTGTCATTGATACTACCTAGTGAAGCTGGCGTAATAGATCCAGTACCTTCAGTCTGATGATCCACCATAAATATATTTTAGAATCGCTCAACTTTCCCACCTATTGGGGTAAAGTGTGCCACATCAAAGGGTAAGTTGGTCCAATTTTGTTAAAATGTTTTATTGAAATGTGAACACAATGAAACATAATGAAAAGTGTTTGTGAAAAATGTTAACCAACCAACAACATACTACTAACTATAACATGTCACACATAAGGTCGTAATACCAATATACCATAGTTTGACACCCAATACCCGATGTATTCTCGTGCTGGGGTGTCATTAAGCATTCATTCATGTTAATACCAGTAATGCTTTCATGGAGTGCAATTTAGTAACATGGGAACTACAGACAGAGAAGTTTGAACACAATCAAACATTATGACATTCGTTGTGAAATATGTTAACCAACCAAGAACATATTACTAACCATGACATGTGAAGCATAAAGATCGTAATACCAGTAAAGTTTTCATTGAGTGCACTTTGGCAAACATGGTAACTTCAGACATGGAATTTGAACACAATCAAACATAATGAAAAGTGGTTTGTAAAAAAATGTTAACCAACCAAAAGCATATCGCAGACACCATGACATGTCAAACATAAAGTTCGTAATATCAGAAAGGTTTTCATTTTGTTCACCTTAGTAATGCACACATGGTAACTTCAGACCGGGGTGTCGGCCTACAGGTGCCACAGTGGGGTAAGATTAGCCATGTCTCAAGTAGCCCCAACTGGCACAACTTATCCCAGTCGCAGTGGCACAATTTATCCCATTCCCACCATTTTTTTAATATTTTGCGTAATACAGGAAACGTTTTGTCACACATTTGATTCAAACTTGCCTTGAAAAGACACCAAGTATTATACTGTTTAACACCATTTATGGAACAGTTTTACAGTTATTGTAATAGGAATCAACATATCTCATATGTTGAAATCAACTTTTTCATGTGAAAATGTATCTTTTCCTTCGCAAACTTTACAGAAGTGGCCGAGATGATTCACCCATATGTCATGGACAAAGTAGGTCACAAGCTGTCAACAGGTGTCGCCTCATGTCAGAATTTATAGACGAATGGAAGGCGTGGATCAACTTAAAAAATGTTGGATTGTTGTTGGATTTTGTATTTAAATTCTCATATTCATGTGCATGCCCTTCTTGGACACCCACAGGGTTTCTGCCTGAGGATAAAACGGATATGGCGCCATACCCAAAACTTTTTGCAGATTGTTTGGTTGTTCTTGTTTTTTTGGGGGGGTTTAAGTTAACCTTTTGACAAAATGAATTCCTCTTATCATTACTGTATGATTTTTTTTTAACCCTAACCCTAAACTTAACCCATTTTCTTTCGGGGGGAGACCACCCCCTGTTGACTGGTTGCATTCATGATTCAATTCCATAGCGCCATACCCAAAAATGTCTTTCTGGCAGAAACACTGATCCCTTCTATACTTAGTCCAATGAACATTCTGTCAAGACTGTCGTCCTATAGGCGGTTCAGGAAGGATTACAAGACTCCGTCATATGAGGTCATGTGGGATAGAAAAAGTACATCCACGGTGGTGGGATGAAGCTTGTCCATGGTTCCATGGTCGAAATTGTCACCACCGAGGGTCGGAATTGCCTTATCTATACGTCACAACGGTGATTGATTCTTTTTCTTGCCCAATTAATTACAGTAACAAAAAAAAATATTTTGTAACCAACGGTGTGTTTATTGTAGATTCGTAAACAGTTGACCTACGAATCATTTAATCATACGCGGAAAATATACGGAAAGTAAAGTTTGTTTTATTTAACGACGCCGCTAGAGCATATTGATTTTTTATCTTATCGGCTATTGGACGTCAAACATGGTCATAATAAAATGAATCTGACACTGTTTTTTGGAGGAAACCCGCTGTCGCCACATAGGCTACTCTTTTACGACAGGCAGCAAGGGATCTTTTATTTGCGCTTCCCACAGGCAGGATAGTACAAACCATGGCCTTTGTTGAACCAGTTATGGATCACTGGTCGGTGCAAGTGGTTTACACCTACCCATTGAGCCTTGCGGAGCACTCACTCGGGGTTTGGAAACGGTATCTGGATTAAAAATCCCATGCCTCGACTGGGATCCGAACCCAGTACCTACCAGCATGTAGACCGATGGCCTAACCACGACGCCACCGAGGCCGGTAAAAGTTAAAAATATTAATTTGTTTAAATATTTTTTAGGGTTCGTTCACACCAGAACCGCGAATGTTGAGAGACAAACGCTCACTATATTAATGGGACCTTATGAATATCAATGAATGAAAATCACTTTGCAATGAATTTCTAGCGATATACTCAACTTGCACAGCTTTTGAGCATAGCTAGGTATCTTGTAGCAAGAAAATCTTGAAATCACTCTTTCTGCCATTTTCCTAAAAACGGCATTTCGAAACAGTTTTATCCCCAAATTGACTATTCTGGTTAAATATATTGTACACAATGGCAACTTAAAAAACCCCACCTGTCTAGGTATCTCAGAATGGGTTTGCCATTGAAAGCACCATAATATTTCATATGAATCCTGAGTTATGAATTTTTAAACGCATTGGTTTTGGCACCAAAATGGCCGCTGCCAATGCAGCCGTTGAGAATTTGTTTTTAATAAATAGTATTTAAAAATTCAAGACTTGCACTGGTCATAATTGTTTCTTTTCAAAAAAAATTCCTATCTGTACATACCCTTTTTATATAAGAAAAAAACTTTTTTTAAAATATAATTGTACCCCCAAACCACATCTTTTTCCACACAAAAGGTATAAATCTACTACTTGGGAATGTCCATCATACTGAAAATGTGCCAAGGCGATGTTCTTTCAAAAATGATAAGAGTCTTTGTCTCTCAACATAGTGCCGATATGTCCTCATGGACTACTGGGGTTCAAGCGACGACATCGCCCACATGCACCTGATATCGTACAATATAATTGCACCCACCACACAAAAAAGTCTAAAGACAACAATAAAATCAACAACCAAAAATAAAATAAACCAGACACAACCTGAATACAGGTATTCATCTTTTTGCCACATATAGACGGGGTTTTCCGATTATCGCCCAGCAGTTTATGACGTTGTCGATAGATGGCGTAACCGTACAGCTGCCATTAAGGGAGTGAAATTCACGCAACAATAACATGTGATGGCATTGCATCTGGGCGCAATTTCAGTATTTATGACTTTCTTGGAACGGTTTTATAAGGGTCAATATCAAAATTTGTAACATTTTGGGTGCCGGCTCTAAATTATATTATTTCCCAATTTTTCACAGAATATTACTTTGACATCAATACACAAAGCCATACATATTTGTAATATATTTCGTACATTAATTTTTAAAAATCAGTATTTTATTTTTAAAATTATGCCGGAATCTCATGTCCCTTGCAAGGGGTGAAGTAACAGTATGGACTATTACAATATTTTAGCAATTATGTACACAAGGTCAAGGTCAAATGTAGAATGCCTGGCTGGTACATGGTGTGCTCTTAGACAACATAATTTTCTTAAATGTTTTGAAATGTAATTTCTAATTTTGGCATATGCAAAGACAGTAACAGTATGGATGCTCAAAATTTGTATGCAAAGAAATATACTTGTTCAAAAATGTGTGTCTGAAGTTACTGAATTAAGGCCACATTCAAATGATAAGACAGAAGGTGGAAGATCCTTTGTAGAAAGTACAAGACCAAGTTCATGGAG
This sequence comes from Gigantopelta aegis, assembly GCF_016097555.1. Classification (NCBI taxonomy): domain Eukaryota; kingdom Metazoa; phylum Mollusca; class Gastropoda; order Neomphalida; family Peltospiridae; genus Gigantopelta; species Gigantopelta aegis. Next base: position 36,675,314 of record NC_054702.1, read on the forward strand.
CTCCAATTATGAACATTTTATGATGGAGGTAACAGTATGGACATATATATAAGGGACACACATATTTAGTAAAAAAAAAAAATATATAATTATCAAAAATAAAGTATAATAGCACAGTATTGTTACTTAATATCTCATGATTACATTTATGCGAAAAAGTTAAAGAATATTATATTTTTTGACACAATATTAAACTTTATATAACTTCACCCCTTGCAAGGGACATGAGATTTCGGCATAATTTCTGAAATAAAATACCGATTTTTTAAAAATTAATGTTTTGTGTATAGATGTCAAAGTAATATTCTGTGAAAAAAATTGGGAAATATATACATTTTATAATATAATTTAGAGCCGGGACACAAAATGTTACCAATTTTGATATTGACCCATAAAAGCAAAACCAGTCTCTCGGATAATTCAACCTCATTTAAAGGGACATTCCTGAGTTTGCTGCATTGTAAGATGTTTCTGACTAATAAAATATTTCTACGATTAAACTTGCATATTAAATATATTTTCTTGTTTAGAATATCAGTGTTTTTATATTCAGTGTATTTCTGGTCGTCTTAATATTTGTAAGAAGCCCAAACTGGATTTTGACTTCAAATAATTTCGTACCTTCGAAAAAATTATATTTTAGGAAACAAAATAAAATTTAACCTACTACAAATATTAGAACGATCAGAAACACGTTTAATATGCAGCCACTAATATTCTATGCTGAAAAATATATTAGATATGTAATTACAATCGTTAGAAAGTCTCTGTTAGTCGATAACATCTTAAAAATTGCAGCAAACTCAGGAATGTCGCTTTAAAGATTGTATATTATATCACTGTCGGTGGAAATCTGTGGATGATTAAAAACATAAATAATAAAGCACCTATATACACGCCAATACAAAAGCATAGCGAATAAATTAAAAACGGGATGGTTATTAAGTGAAACTTTACTGAATGCATCCTTAAATATAGAAAAAATATTTCAGTTATGTACGTTTGTAGAAAACGTGGTTTACCATTTTAAAAAAGAAAGACTGATCTTAGTTCTGGACGTCAATATTTAGCTGTTACTATTATTAGCTCTGGGATATTCCAGATGTGATCACATGGGGTTGAAGTGGGACGCAGTTCACACTTCCAAATATTGCTCTCTTATTTTTTTGTTTATTTTTTTTTTTTTTTTTTTTTAAATATGAGTTTATTATGGTGTTAAATGTGTGCAAATAAACTGATAAATAAATAATATTCTGACTTAATACGCATGCAGGCCACACCAAACATCGCACCCCCACCCACTGCGTCAAATTTTATTTTTTAATTATTATTATTATTATTTATATTTATATTTTTATTATTAATTAATTAATTAATTTGTTATTATTTTATTGTTATAAATATTCTTTAAATAATGTTTTTGTTTTTTTTCTAGGAAAACAAATTAAATTAATCATCCACAATATTCAACACTAAATTACCCTGAAAACGCGCGTTTGATTAGTCATTAAATGTTCTATATACTAGTTAATTACAAAACGAACCCCTTTGACACTTACTGGTGATGCCCAAGACAAGTATAAATAAAACAGGAGCATAGGCTGGGGTGGGGTAGTCATCTGATGCCCCCGTCCGTAGAGGCTAAAATACTGTTTTAAAGTTCAATATATTAGGCTATAGAGGTATCCAGGGAAATTATACTTGCTTGCATAAGTTTAAATTATTCGTTATGCTTTTGTATTCGCGTGTATATACATGCTTTATTATTTACGTTTTTATTTATTAACACACTTTCACCAGCTTTGATATGAACATACAATCTTTAAATGAGATTGAATTATCCGACATACTGGTTTTGCTTTCAGAAAATGTACTAAGAAGGTAATAAATACTGAAAATGCAACCACATCCGAGTGCATTTTCAGTACTTATTATGTTTTTAGTACATTTTGTGAAAGCAAAACCAGTATGTCGAATAATACAACCTCATCTGAAGATTGTAGATTCATATCAAAGTTGGTGCAAGAGTATTTATTAATCATTAAAAACATAAATAATAAAGCCTATACACTCGAATATAAAAGCATAACGAATAATTTAAACTTATTCAAGCAAATATAATTTCCCTGTTCACTTGTATAGCCTAATATATTGAACTTTAAAACAATATTTAGCCTAAGTGGACGAGGGTATCAGATGACCCCCCCCCCCCCCCCCCAGCTCCTGTTTTGTTTATACTTGTCTTGGGCATCACCAGTAAGTGTCAAAGGGGTTCGTTTTGTAATTAACTAGTATATAGAAAATTTTATAACTAATCAGAGGCGCATTTTCAAAGTAATTTAGTGTTATATATTGTATATGATTAATTTAAAAAATATATATATTATAATTATAAAATAATAACAAATAAATTAATTAATTAATTATTTTATTTATTTATTTTTATTATTATTATTATTTATTTATTAATTAATAATAAAATTAATTTAAAAAAAATTATTATTAAAAACATTCGACGAAATGGATGGGGGTGCGATTTTCGATGTGGCATGCATGCGTGTTACGTTAGTAAATTATTTATTTATCATTTTATCGCACACATTTAACACCATAACTCATATGTATATAGAAAAAAATAATAATAATAAATAAAATAAAAATAAATAAGAGATAAATATTTGGCAGTGTTAACTGCGCCCCATTTCAACCCCATGTGATCACATCTGGAATATTTCAGAGCTAATAATAGTAACAGCTAAAGGTTGACATCTACTCTAGGTCTCAGGTCATTCTTCTTTTTTTTTACCGGCGTCGTGGCAGGCCATCGGTCTACAGGCTGGTAGGTACTGAGTTCGGATCCCAGTCGAGGCATGGGATTTTTAATTCAGATACCGACTCCAAACCCTGAGCGAGTGCTCCACAAGGCTCAATGGGTAGGTGTAAACCACTTGCACCGACCAGTGATCCATAACTGGTTCAACAAAGGCCATGGTTTGTGCTATCCTGCCTGTGGGAAGCGCAAATAAAAGATCCCTTGCTGCTAATCGAATGAGTAGCCCATGTAGTGGCGACAGCGGGTTTCCTCTCAAAATATGTGTGGTCCTTAACCATATGTCTGACGCCATATAACCGTAAATAAAACGTGTTGAGTGCGTCGTTAAATAAAACATTTGTCTTTCTTTTCTTTTTTTTCTTTTTTTTGGAAATAGTACACCACATTTTCTACAAACGTACATAATTGAAATACTATATTTTAGGATGCATTCAGTAAAGTTTCACTTGATAACCATCAAAATTATTTACTCTTGCGTGTGTTTAATTTATTCGCTATGCCTTTGTATTGGCGTGTATAGGTGCTTTATTATTAATAATTTTAATCATTAACAGATTTCCACCGATATTGATATGAATATACAATAATTAAATGAGGTTGAATTATCCGAGAGACTGGTTTTGCTATTGCAAAACGTTCCAAGACAGTCATAAAGACTGAAATTTCACGCAGCTGCAATGCCGTCACATGTTATTGTTGCGTGAATTTCACTCCCTTAATGGCGGCCGTACGGTTACGCCATCTATCGACAACGTCATAAACTGTTGGGCGACAATCGGAAAAACCGTCTATACCAGTCGTGGGGCACTGGTTGGTTCGAGGGAGGGGGGTGGGGGCGGGGTCGAGACGTAGCCCAGTGGTTTGATTCGCGGTCGGTTTGGGATTGATCCCCGTCAGTAGGCCCATTGGGCTATTTCTCGCTCCAGCCAGTGCACCACGACTGGCCGTGGTATGTGCTATCATGTCCATGGGATGCTGCATATAAAAGATCCCTTGCTGCTAATCGAAAAGAGTTGCCCATGAAGTTGCGACAGTGGGTTTCTTCCCTCAATAGGTCCGACGCCATATAACCGTAAATAAATAGTATTGAATGCGTCGTTAAATAAACCATTTCCAGGTTGGTTCGGTACCTAGAGGAAAGGACTGATCTATGTTTTCCCAGTTATATTATTTAGGACTATTCATTTACTACATAGGTGAAAAGAGTACACACATAACATAACATAATATGTAGTTTAAATTATTATTATTATTATTATTATTATTATTTAATTAATCTGCACATTCCCTGAAACACATTTAAAAGCCTAATATATAAAACAAACAAATAAATAAGCATAAAGGTCAGTTCATACTTTGATTGTCGACCTCATGCGATATTAAATATTGAAATTAAATTTTTTTATTATGTAAAGTAAAGGGACATTCCTGAGTTTGCTGCACTTTTTAAGATGTTATCGACTAACAGAGACATTTTAACGATTGTAATTACATATCAAATATATTTTTCTGCATAAAATATTAGTGCCTGTATATTAAACGTGTTTCTGATCGTTCTAATATTTTTACTAGGTTAAATTTAATTTTATTTCCTAAAAAAAAACATTTTTCGTACGTACGAAATTATTTGAAGACAAGATTCACTTTGGGCTTCTTACAAATATTAAGACGACCAGAAACACATTGAATATACAGACACTGATATTCTAAAGAAGAAAATATATTTAATATGTAAGTTTAATCGTAGAAGTATTTTATTAGTTGGAAACATCTTGCAATGCAGAAAACTCGGGAATGTCCCTTTATGTAACGGAAAATAGCGTAAGTTGCAGGACGCTCTACGTAGAGCTCCCGCAAGGCTCATTGGGTAGGTGTAAACCACTTGCACCGACCAGTAATCCATAACTGGTTCAACAAAGGCCATGGTGTGTGCTATCCTGCCTGTGGGAAGCGCAAATAAAAGACCCCTTGCTGCCTGTCGTAAAAGAGTAGCCTATGTGGCGACAGCGGGTTTCCTCTAACAGTGTCAAAATTGCCATATGTTTGACGTCCAACAGCCGATGATAAGATAAAAAAAATCAATGTGCTCTAGTGGCGTCGTTAAATAAAACAAACTTTACTTTTTTCACTCTACGTAGAGCCCATGATACTTCAGTAGGACCAGATACACTTACTTGAATTCTGGATTTCTGGTGACTTTCTTTCTCATTGGAGAAAAGCCATTGTCATTCCTATTCTTAAACCTGGTAAAGATCCCACAAATCCTACACGTTATCGCCCTATTGTTCTGACAAGTTGCATTTGTGAAACCATGGAAAGAATTATCAACCGTAGACTCGACTTATCTGGTATCTTGAGTCCCACAAATTGCTTACAAACGTGCAATGTGGGTTTAGGCCTAGACGTACGTCATGGTGGATCATCTTGTTAGAAACGTTTTGTAGGGATGCTTTCTTCCATAACCAGCATTTGGTATCGGTCTTTCTTTCTTTTTTTTTACCTCGAGAAAGCTTATGATACCACGTGGAAGTATGCGATTTTTAAAGACCTTCATGGCATGGGTCTAAAAGGCTATTAATGGGAAAGGTAGCAGGTTTCCTATTATGTCAACATTACCAAATGTTTCACATTCAGTAGCCGATAGTTAATATAATCAATGTGCTCTAGTAGTGTCGTTAAACAAAACAAAACTATAACACTTTGGTAATAAAAAAATAAATAAATAGAAATTAAATTAATTGTGCCACTCAGCTCCGTGCCAACGCATCTTAAAATGTTCGTTTCAAAGACATGACTGTTTAGTTTTTTATCTTGCGTTTTTTAATAAATTCAAATTAACATCGTTATTTCCAGCACTGTCTTTATATAGTGGTGTTTGGGATCGATCCCCATCAGTGGGCCCATTGGGCTATTTCTCGTTCTAGCCTGTGCCAAACGACTGGTACACCAAAGGCCGTGGTATGTGCTATCCTGTATGGTATGCTGCATATAAAAAAGATTCCTTGCTGCTAATCGAAAATCTATCTCGTGAAGATGGATGATGGGATTCTGGTTATCGAGTTGGGTCATACCTGTGGGTATAATTCATCACTTTGGCCCGGATTTCAAATAGACGGGTGGTCAGGAAGGCCCGACCTGATCAATCGGCTGGTCACGCCAAGGTCGAGAGCTAACAAGCTTTGTTTTGTTTACATTAGTGAAGAGCAAACATTGTTTTATATAGTACCATATGTATTTGTTTCTCTTGGGGCGGTGGCTAGGGACAATTGGGTGGTTAATGCCCAAGTATATAAATCATGTATGCCTGGCTCAGTTGTCTGTGAAATCTGTCTGGAACAGGATACGTAACTTCAAGGGAAAAATAAATCCAATAATACACCTTTTGTCTGTCAGTGACACGGATGTGACGTTTCATCGTTACATTGCCAATGCTTTGGCAGACAATTTCTCTTATAACTCCTCTTCATTCATCTTTCAGTACAGAAAGGTACTTAGATTACATTCCTGTTTACACAGACAGATCATGGGATGGGAATTGTGTGACTTCTGCTACAATCTTTTTTGTTCTTTCTTTTTTTTTTGCATTAGACAATACTTTTTACTGTTGAAACCTGGGTAATCATTAAAGCCCTGGAACAGATTAAAGGGACATTCCTGAGTTTGCTGCGTTGTAAGATATTTCCGACTAATAAAATATTTCTACCATTAAACTTACATATTAAATATATTTTCTTGTTTAGAATATCAGTGTCTGTATATTCAATGTGTTTCTGGTCGTCTTAATATTTGAGAAAAGCCCAAACTGGATTTTGTCTTCAAATAATTTCGTACGTACGAAAAAAGATATTTTAGGAAATAAAATGAAATTTACGCTAGTACAAATATTAGAACGATCAGAAACAAGTTTAATATACAGCCACTAATATTTTATGCAGAAAAAATATATTTGATATATAATTACAATCGTTAAAAAGTCTCTGTTAGTCGATAGCATCTTAGAAAGTGCAACAAACTCTGGAATGTCCCTTTAAAGATGCATGTGCATCCAAATATATCATTTTTACAGACTCACTTTCGTATCTCCAGTCTTTACATCACATGGAATTGAAGCATCCCTTAGTTGGGATGGTGATACAAAAGTGTGTCATTTTATCCATTACCCATAGAGATATTAACATTGCTATATTTTGTTGGGTACCCAGCCATGTTGGCATTAAGGGCAGTGAAAATGCAGATGTTGCTGCCAAGTCTGCTTTGAACTTGCCCCGTGTCAATGTTGGTGCCCCCTACAGTGATTTTAAATTTTATATTAATCAATATGAAGTCCGGTGCGGTTGCGAACAAGCTTCATTTTGTCAAACCAGTCATCCTACAGGCGCCATCCAGATTAGTTTTACAATTTTTACGTGATATTGACTTTTACTCTAAATTTTAATTTTATATATTTGTGATATTTGTATTTTTGCACAGTTCTTTACACTGTGTTTTATTTGTCTTTTGAATTTTTATATTGATGTTGATCATCACTTCATGTTTTGAATTACCATAGTTTGACACCCAATAGCCGATGTATTTTTCGTGCTGGGGTGTCGTTAAACATTCATTCATTCCTACAGGCGGTACAGGAAGGATGAAGAAGTCTTGTGCCGTGCCCGTATCAGTCATACGTATTTGACACATTCATTTATTTTAAAGAAGGACCCTCGTCCTCATGTGAACATTGTCACTGTACACTGACTGTGCGCCACATATTGGTGGAGTTTAATCATTTGAAGCCGACGAGAAATGATATATTTGGCAACAGAAATATTTTGGAATCTTTTAAATTCCACCCTGGATTAATTTTAAAGTTTTAAAACACTGATTTATGTACAAAGTTTTAAAATATACTTACCTTGATTTATGCTTTATATTATACTTTCCCCCACAGCTCCTTACACTGTGGTTTTACATAATTATATAAATAATATTTTCATATACGTAAACCATTTGTGACACCCAATAGCCGAAGTGTATTTTTGTGCTGGGGTGTTGTTAAACATTTATTCCAGAAAACGTTTATTTCTCCTTATCAACATGGGTTTTTTTTGGGGGACGGGGGTGTTTGTTTCTTGTTTAATGTTTTGTGGAGGTGTGTGTATTTTTTGTTTTGTTTGATGTTGGGTTGGGTGTTTGTTTTATTATTATTACGCTGTACTATTACCACGTCTAAAAATTCAAGAGTATCATGTCTATCATTTGAATATTCACATTTGTCTTCAACCAAAATAAAAGTATGTTAAAGCACAAAATCCGTTACAATGTGTGTGCAATTAATGTTTTTGAGTTATGACACACCCTACAAATAAACAAAACAATTTTTTACTGCATATTCACTTTTTATTTTATTTATGTCGACGTCTGATCAGATCTCTCTATAGCTATAGGTCTTCTTTGATGCTGGAAGTATGGAATAAAACACATTTTAAATACGTGTATCAACAGTGCTTTGTTTATATTTGGATTTGTTTATCGTGAATTTACTTCAGTAAACTTATTAATCATAGACCACATTTAATTTACCATTCGCATAGTAATGTCTGCATTTCATACAAACATCCATATACTTACCATTTGTGACACCCAATAGCCGATATGTATTTTTGTGCTGGGGTGTCGTTAAACAAACATTCATTCATTCATACAAACTTGTCGAACTGACTGCCTGTAGCACTATCAAATTCAGAAACTATGGATCGAGGGTTTTGGTTGCAGACAGTATCTGCTGTTACTATTTGTGTGATTCAGTATTTCTTTCCATCAGTATACTAAACACTAACCCTTAAACTTTGTCCTAGACAGAGCTCAGATAGGTGAAGTGTGTGCTCAGGTGAATGTGTTTGAAACTTTTTTTTATTTAAGTACAAAAATCAAGTTAAAATGAAATATTATTAATTGTGGGAATGAATGTTTATTATTGTGAAAGTCGGGACCATTCAGAGCTAAACCGAGCCCCAAGACTAGTTGTACACACATGACAAGACTAATGACGTAGCCCAATGGTAAAGCATTTCCCTGATGCGCGGTCTGTCTTTGGTCGATCCCCGTCGGCGAGGTCATTTGGCTCTCCCGTTCCAGCCAGTGTACCACGACTGGTATATCAAATGCCGTGGTATGTGATATCTCGTCTGTGAGATGATGCATATAAAAGATCCCTTGCTACTAATGGAAAAATGTAGTGGGTTTCCTCTCTAAGACTAAATTTCAAAATTCCCAAATGTTGGACATCCACTAGCTGATGATTAATAAATCAATGTTATCTAGTGATGTCGTTAAACAAAAACAAATTTTAATGATTAAGTGCAATAACTCACATGATCTTCTCATTCCAGTTCGTTCAGTTCCTTGACGACTCGCTTAAACTCTTCCACGGTGACCTCAGAGTCTCCTGCAATGAAGCTTACACATTACGAATAAACCAATTACAAAAGCGATTTCGTTAGTTAATATGTCTGAAATTAAAGGAAAAGAACCAGTGTTTCTTGAAGAACACGGAAGTGTCGTCATATTTTTATCGGCATAGTCAAAGACCGGTATTTAAATACAGTACGAATCTAGTGCCTCGACATTTACCATAGTTTGACAACCAATAGCCGATGTATTTTTCGTGCTGGGATGTCGTTGAACATCTATTCTAGTGCCTCAATTAACCACTAACCGCTAACTAGAAACACATCATAGATAGTTAATGTGAAAGCCTTTGATAGTCGGGTTGGATCTAAGCAAGAAATTTAAGTTAAAATCAAATTAATGAAATAGAAACACAAACTCTCTCTCTCTCTCTCTCTCTCTCTCTCTCTCTCTCTCTCTCTCTCTCTCTCTCTCTCTCTCTCTCTCTCTCTCTCTCTCTCTCTATATATATATATATACATACATACATAAACAAAAATACATATCCTCTCCCTCTCTCTCTCTCTCTATCTATCTCTCTCTCTCTCTCTCTCTCTCTCTCTCTCTCTCTCTCTCTCTCTCTCTCTCTCTCTCTCTCTCTCTCTCTCTCTCTCTCTCTCTCTCTCTCTCTCTCTCTGTCTGTCTCTCTCTCTGACCACAATTAATCATTAACGCGACATCCCAGATAGATAAGTGTAGACCAAGGAAACAGGGTTTTGAACTAGAAGCGGCTATAAAAACACTAGCATTAATTTAAGACATGTAAACTAACCGTTATCATCAGCAAATTGCAGAAAATCCTCAGCATCACGAGTACTCATGACTTTCTCCAGTTCGTCTAGGTCGAGGACTCCGTTCTTGTTGGTGTCATAGTCCGAGACATCTGAAATTAAATCAACAATCAACGAAACCAGCCCAAACAACACGTATTCTTTACAACCCAATCAGATACTCCGAAAAATTAAAGTTCGCGAATTGGATTGGATAACATATTAACGTGCCTATATCCAATTAAGGTTCAAGCACGTCTCTCCCGGGCACAATCTCTGACTTCGCCAGTTATTGCAATCTAATTAAAATGAGCTCCACTGGTTAATTACTATTACCTGTGGATCTAACAGCACCCCGTTGGAGCTCATGTCTAGTTGACCTTTCATTCGACCAATCAAAACCTTACATGCAAAATCATGCCAGTGATTTGAAAAGAATTTGAAAACATTCGGGATTATGCCGAGAGTATACGAAATGATTCGGGTGAATTACGAAGAATGCCGGAAACTAATTTCAATATAAAATTCGTTTCAGGACGAAAATAATAAACCCGTGATGGTATAGCCATAAAATCTGTTTATACTAGTATACAATCCAGAGTTTATTACTGCACTTTTCCCCCTGTTTTTTAATGTTGAAATAGACCAACAAGTTCGCCTATTACATAAATGGTCTCGCACAATATCTTTGGAATTTGTATTCTCCCGGATAACGCTCTAAAAGGCGAAGTGTAATTGGTCAACATTTAAATGGTTATTTATAGATGAAATGTCACCTGGACATGGGATTCCACGCAATGTTGTTAGATCTACTGGTAGACCAGTAGAGCTAATTTTAATCAAATTGCCAGTTATTGGGTCCGGGACAGAAGGGGTGTGGGGGGGGGGGGGGGTAGAAGCCCCCAAAAAATAATAATTGACTGCTCCGCCGAATAATTTGGAGCATTTTAGGACAGTCGAAAAATAAATAAACTTAAGAAGAGAGGATCTGACTATTTAATAATATTTTTAAAATACAGTAATTTCCACATAAATTTTTTAACGAAGGTCTAAAAGTATAAAGTCCGATCTATATGTCCACGTGAGTGGCCTCGTTAAGGCCGTTAGGGTGCACAGCTTGTAGGGACGAGATGAGTTGCATCCCGTCAAGAAACCCCCTAGAATGACAGTCATTAGACGTTGAAGGTGTAGTGCTGTGCTGAAATACAGATCTTAAGAAGCCGAATCCGTCTGAACGAGAGAGAGTATCAGACTAGGGTATAGTCCAGTGGTCATGGGTTGGTATAGCGGTGCGGACGGGCCTGACTCCAGAGGATACAAGATGGTATCAATATAAAACAAAGTAAAGTTTAGAAAAGAGTACTAGGGGCCGACCCCGCTTCCTATTTCTTCTTATAGTGGGGCGGTCAATCTTCTAGTGGCGTTCTGCAGAATGGCTGTCATACGGTATACGGAAATCAATGCGAGAAAATATAGTTTTCTTGGTATGTGATTGATGGCTGGGGAGCTGCTTTGTATGCTGAATTGTTACACTGGGTTTGACAGGGAAGAGAATGCAGTTAGTGAATATGTGCACTTGATTTACACTGGATACTGCATACTGTCCCCAACAGCACCTTGAAGTCATGCAACATTTGTGTAAAATGCAGAGAAATGGGTGTGATTCGGCCCCTTGGCCCACGTGTGTTTGTTTACATTGATATAACGTGAAAAAGAGCTGGACAACAGGGGTCGTTCTTTTGAGTGTTTATCGGCCCCAGGCAGGTAACGTTTCTTGTGAAATGCCAATGGCCTGGTGAAATTAATAAAAATGCTACAGCCACTGGGGCTACATGACAAAACATAGTGTAATTAATTGTGGTCTGAAGCCATACGAGTCACGAAAAAAACAAGTCGACATAAGTTAGCCCGAAAATGACGTGGAGGCAAGGAGTCTCGTTAAAAAAATAATCCAACCTGGTGGCTGTCGAAACGAGAAGCGTTCTATCAGTTCCAATGGCCACAAACAACCCAGTAGAAAACCCAATTTTGCTGACAAAAACAAAACGAAATGGAGGATTCTCAAGTCGAGCACATGAAAGCACGTGCAGTATGCACAAGCGAAACAAACACGTCTTACCGCTTGGAGCTCCAGACACTTATTCTTTACAACTCAATCAGGATTCCGGTGTCACGGTTTGAGATTGTACCTGGTTTGAGATTGTACCTGGTTTGAGATTGTACCTGGTTTGAGATTGTCCTTTGCTTATTGCAGCAGGTTTCGGATTGTCAATCTCAAACCATCACACCGGCGCAAAAACTAAAACAAACAATACGTATTCATTACAATTCACGGCGGGATTTAGGTCAGTCGGTTGAGTGCTTGCATCGGAGAATCGAACCACCTCGTGGGATCCATTCAACTGATTGGGGGTTTTCGTGTTACAACCAGTACACCACAACTGGTCAAAGGCTGTGGTATGTATTTTCCTGTCTGTGGGAAAGTGCATATAAAAGATGCCTTGTTGCTAATGGAAAAGTGTAGTGGTTTTCCTCTCTATATGACGAAATTACCTAATGTTTGACATCCAATAACCGATGATTAATTAATCAATGTGCTCTCGTGGTGTCATTAAACAAAACAAACTACTTTTTTTCATTACAATTGAATGAGATCTCTGAAATTAAGTCAGTCGTCAGCGAAACCAAGCCAAACACAAATTATTCTTTACAAATTAAACAACTTATTCTTTACAATTCAGTCGGATACTTCGAGATATTGTAGATGGGGAAGGAGAGAGACAGAGGCTGGGGAGAATGCGTTTACTATTTATAATAAGCTCGACTATTTACTACAAAGTCAAGGTCAATGGAAAGTATACAGCGCCTTTCAAAGTTCAAAATAAATTAATGGCTGACGTTTCGCCCCAAGCCTATTCGCCCCAGTTAATTCGTCCCCACACATTCCCAGTTTGTCCCAAAACCAAAATCCTATTCAACCCCACTTGGAGCTTGGTATGTCTGTTTTTAAATAACAATAATAATAATATATATATAAATATAAAACGGACAACGTATTTTATACATAGGTAAAATAAGTCAAGTGATCCTAAAATTTATTTAGAAATTCGAATTGTGTTAAGATCCTTAGTTAGAATAAAATTATTATATTCATATATTAGTGTATGTAATCAGGCCCGTAGCCAGGGAAGGGCATGAGGGGTGTATCATACATCATACCCCCTGAGAGAAAAAAATCGAGCCCACTCCCCCCCCCCCCCCCCCATCTGCTGGGGTTTGTTTTAAATACAAGGATAGTTTGATTTTGTCTGTGCCTTACAGCAATCGCTTAACTCTTCGACTGTTATCTCAGACTATCAACTGTCACAACGGAGTTGGCCAACTCGCCGATCTCTCAATTTCTACGACTGTACAGTTACTATAGTCCTGTTCAATTGTTTAGACCCTAAGTGGGTTTTTTACAAATGTTATGTTTAATTCCTATTCGATACTTGTTTTCTTTACATATGCGTGGAAACAAACCCAAACCCCGACATATTTCATATACAATTCATCATCTAAAATGCACGAAGTTGACTCATTTCCATTTTACAAAAATCTCTGTATGTTTTGAATGCAGGTTCTTTCTTCTATAAATAACTAAGGCTATTTGCATAACAAACGATTAGGATACAAACTACGTTACGGCCATTATAGATTGCTTTATTGAATCAAGGTTATGAATGTTTTGGAATGCAAAATGTGTATCAGCTTTGTCTAACCTTTTCTTTAAACATATACGTAAAAATACATGTTTTTACATGGTGATTATCTTCCTGATGCTTAATTACTAATGACCGAATTTGATCTCATTCAAAGAAACACACGCACATGCAAAAGAAAAACGAAAACGCCAACCTCCACTAAAAATATAATATTGGGGAGGGTGCAAACTGACAATTCGTTGGGGGCTAATTGGCTTGAGGGCGAAACGTCCGTTGTTACCCATACGATTAAAAAACATATCTTGGAACATCAGCCAAACGAGATTAGTGACATAAATTAAAATCGATTATGGGTAATAAATAGGATATCAAACCATTTGTATAATTTCCATGTCCCTCGTAAAATAATGTTCATTGTCACTCGCTAAAGCTCGTGGCAATTGCAAATAATTATTTTATTCAGGACATAAACATGACACAAAATGGAAGCTCGTTTAACATTATAAGCAGTAAGTACCCAAAATATATGTTTCGGAATTTTGAGGCGATTCCCAATGTAAAACAAAATCGAGGGCTTATGTATACGTCATGAACATCTTTGATGTCAGTCCTACTGAATTGTTATTTTTGAGGCGATTCTCAGTGTAAAACAAAATCGAGGGCTTATGTATACGTCATGAACACTTTTGATGTCAGTCCTACTGAATTGTTATTTTTGAATTGTCATTCTCTGTGTCCTACTGAATGTCAGTCCTACTGAATTGTTATTTTTGAGGCGATTCTCAGTGTAAAACCCCTGCGTGTGCTGTAACCTCACCGTGGTGCAGGGGTGTAACATTCTCTTTGAGAATGGCCAATACAGCACAAAATTGAAGTTTTTAGTAATATTCAGTATCCGTAAAATTCTGTGATATTTGTGTTTTTGCACAGTTCTTTACACTGTTTTTGAATTTTTATATTGATGTTGATCATCACTTTATTTATTTGCATTACCATAGTTTGACACCCAATAGCCGATGTATTTTTCGTGCTGGGGTGTCGTTAAACATTCATTCATTCATTCATTCTCAGTGTAAAACAAAATCTAGGGCTTATGTATACGTTATGAACACTTTTGATGTCAGTCTTACTGAATTGTTATTTGATATTAAACTGAAGTATCTAATAATAATACCTCGTTTTCCAAGTGGATGTGGAGGATGGGCCACAATGCTTGCTGCCACCCTGGACACCGTATCCTTTATCCTGTTCCAGTCTCGTCGAGTAACTGTTACAAGCCAGGTGTTCGACTGTTGGAACACTGCAAACGCCACCACCAACACTAGCAGAACATTTGTGAAGCTCATCTGATTAAAACAAAAATTAATATTTTAGCCTAGGTGTCGGACGATGCCAAAAACTGGGAGATAGGGTGGGAGGAAGTTATATATTAAATCGTCTTTTAACATGTCTTCTCCCGCCTATCGCCTGACAAGTACAGTTTTAATATCGTAAATGGACAGGGTCATGCCTAGTCTATAAAAAACAGAAGTGCACTTTTACGAATTTCGGGGCGGGATATAGCCCAGTGGTAAAGCGCTCGCTCGATGCGCGGTCGGACTGGGATCGACCCCCGTTGGTGGGCCCATTGGGCTATATCTCGTTCCAGTCAGTGCACCACGACTGGTATATCAAAGGTCGTGGTATGTGCTACCCTGTCTGTGGGATGGTGTATATAAAAGATCCCTTGCTGTTTATCGAAAAGAGTAGCCCATGAAGTGGCGACAATGGGTTTCCTCTCTCAATATCTCCCCTGCGTGTACTGTAACCTCACCGTGGTGCAGGGGTGAAACATTCTCCTTGAGAATGGCTAATACAGTACAACTCCCCTTTTGGGGCGCCTTGTTTGCCGTGAGGTTCGACCCGTGAAAATGGATGATGGGATCCTGGTGATTGAGTTGGGGCATACCTGCGGGTATGACTTCTGACAATACATCACTTTGGCCCGGAGTTCAAATAGACGGGTGGTCAGGTAGGTCCGACCTGATCAATCGGCTGGTCACGCCAAGCTCGAGAGCATACAATCTTTGTTTTGTTTACATTTAGTCAAGAGCAAACATTTTTTTTATATACCATATGTATTTGTTGCTCTTGGGGCGGTGGCAAGGGTCAATTGGGTGATTTTGTTTTCTTAATGCCCAAGTATATCAACCATGTATCCCTGGCATGGATGTCTGCTGGTTATCCGCAGCACCATGTCCCCTTGTTGGACCCGGTGGTGGGTGGGGGCATGGTTGATGAAAAAAAAATCAAATCTAATATGGATCAACCAAAAATTATACCAAATACAGATGGGACCCTTAAAAGGGTCCACACCGAAGTTTCGGACTTCTTGTCTTCCGACGAGGAGTCCATGAAATCGAAAACTAGTGTGAAGAAATCCAAAGTGATTTCTTCACAAAACTGGCCAAGGTTTCTCGTCATCAGTTCCACTGATGACGGAGCCTTGAATAAACTTTCACCCTTTGCCATTCAAAAGGCAATTGTTGGCTTGGCTGGTGAACCAAAATCTGTCAAAAAAATTAAGACTGGCCTTTTGGTTGAATGTTTAACCGAAAGGCATTCTACTTGTCTTCTCAAGTCGACAGTTTTTTGCAACGTACCAATTAAGGTAACTGCGCATTCCTCCCTTAATTCGTCAAAGGGAGTTATCAGATGCAGAGATTTGGAAGGTGTTAGCGAGGAAGAAATATGCCAAAATTTACGTACACAAGGAGTTACTGCTGTGAGGAAGATAAAGGTTCGTCGAAACAATGACTTGTTACCGACGAATACTTGTATCCTCACCTTTAACGTCCCTACCCTTCCTCAATCTGTCAAAGCCGGTTACCTTAATATTCCTGTTGAACCCTTTATTCCAAACCCCTTGCGTTGCTTCAAATGCCAGCGGTTTGGCCATGGTCAGAACACATGTCGTGGAAAACTTACATGCGCTCGTTGTGGTCTATTTGACCATGACAGCAAGACATGTAAGAACGATACACTTTGTCTCAACTGCAAGGGCAACCACTGTGCATACTCGCGAGTGTCCGCGGTGGAAGCTGGAAAAAAGAGTTCAACAGGTGAAGGTACAAAATAAACTGTCCTTCACGGATGCCATGAGGTTGGTGGAGACAGCAACACCTACAGTCGGTGACAAGTCATATGCAGCTGCAGCTGCTGCCAAAGTCGCCACTAAAAGTGTTGCAGTCAACACAGACCTCACCTGGCATTGTGATGAAGCCAAGTACAAGAAACTGTCTGATATTGAGAAGACGCAAAAACAGGTGCAAAAAGCAGCACAAAAACAAAAAATCATACCCCAGAAAAAGGAAATTGAAATTCAAGTGTCATTGGATTTTAAAAATCCACCAAATAGGTCGAGCACTAGTCTCCCTAAGACAGGCAATGACACAAAGAAATCTCCAAAGAAAGCTACAGAAGTACTGTCTGGTAGGCTGAAAAAGATCGAATTACGTTCGGTCCCGATCAGCAATATGTATGATACTTTGGCTGATATCGGTGATGATGATATGGAGATTTCATCCCCAGATCATTGCCGATCACAAAGACCACCAACAAAGCCAAAGATAAAACCCATACTTCCTCCCGATGGAAAATAAAGTTATCCAGTGGAACTGTCGTGGGCTTAGGCCCAATTTTGATGAATTAAGTCTTCTAATTCAAAAGTATAATCCTCTTGCAGTGTGTCTTCAGGAAACTTTCCTGAAGGATACTGACAGTATTAACATCAGAGGATTTAATCTCTACCATAAATGTCAACAGAGTGAAAACAGAGCGTCTGGGGGCGTTTCCATTATTGTAAATGAAAACATTCCCCAGAGTGAAGTCATATTAAAGTCGACTTTACAAGCTGTGGCCGTAAAGGTCACGGCTCATAAAACTATTACTCTCTGTTCAGTTTATTTACCCCCTCGAAACAATTACAATTTTAACACTAGGGACTTTCAAGGTCTTCTTGATCAACTCCCTACTCCCTTTATTATCATGGGAAATTTTAATGCACACCACACTTTGTGGGGATGCGATGACATAAACACTAGAGGTAAACAATTAGAAGACTTAATTCTCAAAAATGACTTAATACTACTTAATGATAAAAGTCATACATACTTTCATCCTGCAAGTGGTTCTTTCACATCCATTGATTTAACCCTTTATAGTCCATCACTTTGTCTTGATTTCTCATGGAAAGTTTGTGCAGACCCTTGTGGTAGTGACCACTTTCCAGTTATTTTGGAGAATGATGGACCTCCATCACTTGAAAGAGTTCAGAGATGGACGTTGACAGGGCCTAACTGGGATCAATTTCGGCATCTATGCAGCACTCGACTGCAACAAACTGCCATGACTGGTGCCGATGATCCCATGTCTTTATTCACCTCCATCTTGAAAGATATTGCAGAGGAAACTATTCCTAAGACTTCGGCAGTACCGAAGCGTTTCAATAAACCATGGTTCAATGAGACATGCAAAGATGCAATCAAAGAGCGAAACAGGACCCTCGAGAGGTTCAAACGCGAACCTACCGGGAATAACCTGAATAGTTATCGCATTGCTCGGGCAAAGGCTCGTAAAACTATCAGACAGAGTAAGAAATCATCTTGGAGAAATTATGTCTCCAAGTTGACTTCTCAAACATCTGTGAAATCTGTCTGGAATAGGATACGTAAAATCAAGGGAAAATAATCCAATAATACAGTTCGCCATTTGTCTGTCAATGACACGGATGTTACGTCTGTCTCATCGTGACATTGCCAATGCTTTGGCAGACAATTTCTCTCATAACTCTTCTTCTTCTTTCAGTACAGATGCTTTTACATCTGTCAGAAATAAAGCTGAAAAGCAACCTATTAACTTTTCATCTGAAAATGCTGAAGTATACAACAGGCACTTCTCTTTGGAGGAGTTGCAGGACGCTCTACGTAGAGCCCATGATACTTCGATAGGACCAGATGAAATACATTATCAACTCTTAAAACACTTACCTGAATCATCCTTAATGGTTCTATTAAATATCTTTAACAAAATCTGGATTTCTGGTGACTTTCCTTCTGACTGGAGAAAAGCCATCAGCATTCCTATTCCTAAGCCTGGTAAGGATCCAACAAATCCTACCAGTTATCGCCCTATTGCTTTGACAAGTTGCATTTGTAAAACCATGGAAAGAATGATCAACCGTAGACTTGTCTGGTATCTTGAGTCCTACAAATTGCTTACTGACATGCAATGTGGGTTCAGGACTAGACGTAGCACGGTTGATCATCTTGTTAGATTTGAAACGTTTTGTAGGGATGCTTTTATCCATGCTTTTGACCTCGAGAAAGCTTATGATACCACGTGGAAGTATGGGATTTTGAAAGACCTCCATGGCATGGGCTTAAGAGGCCGTATGCCTGACTTTATCTCAAATTTCTTACAGAATAGGTCTTTCATGGTACGAGTGGGATCTACGTTATCCGATTCTCACTCCCAAGAGATGGGTGTGCCTCAAGGTAGCATCCTGTCAGTAACTCTATTTTCCATGAAAATTAACAGCATCACCCAGTGTTTAAAACCTGGCGTTGATAGCTCGTTATATGTCGACGATTTTCAGATTTGCTACAGGTCGTCCAGTATGAGTATCATTGAACGTCAGTTGCAGCTTTGTTTGAATAAACATCAACAATGGGCAACTGACAATGGATTCCGATTCTCAAAGTCAAAAACCGTCTGTATGCATATCTGCCAGAAAAGAGGTCACCATTTAGATCCACAGCTGTCTCTGGACAAAACTCCGGTTCCAGTTGTCGAGGAGACCAAATTTCTGGGGGTTATTTTTGACAGGAGGCTATCTTTTGTTCCTCATTTACAGTATGTGAAAAAGAAGGGCTTAAAGGCCCTCAATATCTTAAAAGTTATTGGCAAGACTGAATGGGGAGCAGATCGAAAGGTTATGCTCCGACTTTATAGATCTTTAGTTCGGTCTAAACTTGATTATGGGTGCATTGTGTATGGGTCAGCACGTAAGTCTTACTTGCAAATGCTAGATCCTATACACAACCAGGGACTTAGGCTTTGTCTTGGTGCTTTCAAAACGTTTCCTGTGGAGAGCTTGTACGTCGATGCACACGAACCTAGTTTGGGTGCTAGACGTGCAAAGCTTTCTCTGCAGTATGCTACAAAGATTAAATCAATGCCAAAACATCCTGCACACAATGCGGTGTTTGATAATAAATATATGAAGTTATTTGATGCGAAACCGAATGCGATTCGAACATTTGGTCTTCGCATTAAGCAGTTTTTATCAGTTTCCAACATTGATTTAACAGACATTTTGGAAACGCCTTCATATTTTATTTTGCCACCTTGGTGTATCAAACCACCAAAAATTGTATTCGATCTTGTGCATCTAAAAAAAGATCGCACAGATGCTGTTATTTATAAACAACATTTCATGGAAATCCAAGAGACGTATTGTGATTACATTCCTGTTTACACAGACGGATCACGGGATGGGAATTTTGTGGCTTGTGCTACAGTGTTTCCATCAGACGCAATAATTTCCATGAGATTGCCCGATTCAGCATCAATCTTTACTGCTGAAATTTGGGCAATCATTAAAGCCCTGGAACAGATTAAGGATTCATGTGCATCTAAGTATATTATTTTTACAGACTCACTTTCGTGTCTCCAAGCTCTACAGTACATGAAATTGGAGCATCCCTTAGTTGCGATGGTGATACGAAAGTGTGTCTTTTTATCAATTGCCAATAGAAATGTTATATTTTGTTGGGTACCCAGCCATGTTGGCATTAAGGGTAACGAAAAGGCAGATGTTGCTGCCAAGTCTGCTTTGAACTTGCCCCGTGTCCATGTTGGTGTCCCCTACAGTGATTTTGGGTTTCATATTGACCAATATATCTTTTCGACTTGGCAAGATGATTGGGACGGTGCGGTTGCGAATAAGCTTCATTCTGTCAAGGCAGTCCTGGGAGAGTGGCAGTCATCCTGCAGGCGATGCAGGAGGGATGAAGTGGTCTTATGCCGTGCCCGCATCGGCCATACATATTTGACGCATTCATTTATTTTAAAGAAGAACCCTCCTCCTCAATGTGAACACTGTCAGTGTACACTGACTGTGCGCCACATTTTGGTGGAGTGTGATCATCTCTAGCCTACAAGAAATGATATATTTGGTAACAGAAATGTTTTGGAATCGTTTAAATTCCATCCAATGTTAATTGTAAAGTTTTTAAAACACTTTGACTTCTATACAAAGTTTTAACATATACTTAACTTGATTTTATATATGTATTATACTTTCCCCCCACAGCTCCTTACACTGTGGTTTTACATAAATATATATAAATAATATTTCCATATACTTACCATTTGTGACACCCAATAGCCGATATGTATTTTTGTGCTGGGGTGTCGTTAAACAAACATTCATTCATTCATTTACTCTCAATATCTGTGTGGACCGTAACCGTATGTCTGACGCCATATAACCGTAAATAAAATGTGTTGAGTGCGTCGTTAAATAAAACATTTCCTTCCTTTTACGAATTTCTTGCAACTGCCACTTGTAAGTACGGCCCTATAGGCATATCTGAGAACATGCTGTGGTTTATGCTGTAGTCTGTGGCAAAATGTTTATGCCAGACAATTAGAGCTGTTAATTGACAAGGAAAGCTGTCACAGGGATTCTATAATACCCGTAACTGAATGAAACACACGATTATCCAAATATCTCTCCTAACTGTATATCTGTTAGATCTCTCTGTAACGGGCAGTTATACCCGCGTGGCTCGTCTAGGTATGATCAGAGATAAGATCTTATATCAAGTATATAGAATATAGCACGTTAGTTCACTAGAAAACACAACAAAAACACAATACACTTTGGAATCTGTATTAACCTACGCTGACAAATGTACTGCCGCAGTAGTTAATTAACAACAACAAATAATAACAACCCAGAACTGATCACTTAATTAGTTAATCTCTAGGTGTCTAGTTTACACAATATTCTAATCACTTCACCGTTACACAACACCCACACGTGTGATAATTGAGAAACGCTTCCAGGGGAACTTAAGTAATAAAGGAATTACAACTCTATTCCTAACTGGTTAATTTTTAATTAACCCTTAACTACTCATTCAGTAACCTTGTAATACGGAATTAATACTGGTACCTATCACAATAAAGACAATAACCTACAGTTTACCTAGGTCCTCTAGGATGACTGGTTAAGCTTTATATATATAGAACAGTGAGCCTACAGTTTACTGCGTCAGATTACCGGCAGCACCGTCTAAATAATATTGGTATAATACAGCATTAAAATATTTAAAGTCACATCAATCACATCAAGGTTATACAACAGAGCAGAAATAATGTTTACCAAGTCCAAACGGACGCGTTCCCTGGAAGCCTTCCAATATGTTTCTCCCTGATATCTCTAAAACCCTACCTATTTATTATAAAATCCCAGTATCGCCTGGGGGTACATCGCGGCACCGAATACCTACAAGTGATATTTCCACAGCGACCAAGACGACAATTTTCCTTAGATGGCCAGACTTGATGACGCCTAATCGCCAAAATCACGGTCGTAAAAACCGCACTCGCAGAGGTATTACGTAACTACTGGCCACATGGCCTCCGCACCTGGGCTGGGTGTGTATTAGGCACAGCTCGACCACGGTCGCGCGGAGGTATTACGTAACAAAGTGCCCACCTGAGCTTAAGTGCATATTGGAACTGCACACGGCCCTCTAAAACAATTAATATCGCCACAGGCGAAAAGAAATAAGAGCATGTTCTGTCACAAAAGCAAAAACATAAGATTGTTTAACGACACATCTACATAGTTGTAACCAATTGCTTCTAGAATATATCACTGTTGTGAGGTGTAGATAGATATATATAGGATTTGTGACCCTTGGTCATTTTATCACAGAAGAAACAGACATAAACGAACACAACATGGTCTTTTTCAGTAGAAATACCATTCCTGAAGTACTGGTTCTTATAGAAAATAAAACAGTGGCTGGAACCTTAAGTTGTTATAAGCACGAAAATACAGTTAAAATTTAAAGAAACGTATTATTCGTCTAACAGTGAGTGTACATATTAAGTAAAAGTTCGTATCTTACCCTTTAGTTGTAGCTGGATCCTCTTGACACCGAATGGTGAAACCTGTTATGATTTCGGTAACTTTATACTGCATTGGTGTCGGAAGGATCACAGTTTACTTTGTGGTGTTATCTGTTAATATCAATAAATAATGTGTGAATGTTGAAGAACTAATTATTATGAACATCCTGCTAAGAAAAGCTGTTGCCCACTTAACGTTCTAGACTCGAAGTGCTGATGCAGGATTTGTATTTCTAATGAGAGGGTTCCAATTTTTAAAATGACATACAACATTAATCTTTGCAGTAATTAATCTACGTACATGTATGTTTGCGTGTCAAAATTATTTTGAGTTAACGCGTGTGCGTGCGTGCGTGTGTGTATGTGTGTGTGTGTAAATTATTCGACTAATAAATAAGGCCATGGTCGGTTAATTATAAACAGCACCTTCCCTTATAGCCAACGCAGGAAAAGATATACGGAGGATATAAATAGTTCAACTCGCACATGGCACAGTCAAAAAACAAACATTAAACTATATATCGGCAGGGGAGGGGGGTCGAACACCCCCCCCCCCCCCCCCGCTCAAGGCGAAACTATTTTTGTCAGAAAGCAGCTCGGCTAGCCAGCAGAAAACACCTCAGAATAGCCCTAGAAGGGGTCAATTTTTGTTTGGGGGGGGAGGGCCCCAGACCCCCCGCACACCTCGACCCCCCCCCCCCCTCCCTGCAAACTTTCCTGCGCACGACCCTGATCGGTTTATTGTATCTGTATTAGTTACTGTATTATACATGTAATTAAAGTATTACCACTCAATAAGTGTTAAGATACTTACTGACTTTTGTTATTTGACCTTTTATTTGTCAGTTTCAGGCGCGGATCCAGGATTTTTTAATAAAGGGCGCCCAAAAGTCGTTCTTGTTTTTTAAAATAGAATTAAAAGGTGGGGGGGGGGGGGGGCAGCGGGCCCCTTAGGGCCAAGCCTGAATTTATAGTTTTATTATTTATTTATTTATTTTAGTGGCGGATCCCGAAAATTAATTTAGGGGGCCCAATGACATGTGGCTGAAGGCCACAAACGTTGCCGAAAGGATTTGTTGGTTTCTCCAACGTAAAAAAAAGAGCTAAATTTAGTGGGCAAGCCCCTGGAGCCCCCTTAGATCCGCCACTGTATTTCTATTTCGTTTTGTTTTTGTGGGAAAGGTTTGTTTTTGGGTTGTGTTTGTGTGGGGGGAGGGGGGTATTGTTTTTACTTCTTTTTTCTTATTATATTTTGTTGTTGTTGCTTTTCTTGTTTGTTTGGAAATGGGGCATTTAATATGTAATATTTTTTTATTAAAAAGGGTAATAGGTACGTGCAATGAGCACGTAAGAGGTCAGTTTAACCTGTGAATAAATCCCGTTATCAAGAAACAACGCAACAGATGCATTTAAATTAAATATACTGTGAAGTTCTAACCGCATATTCTAGAGGTGTAACAAAATATTAATATCCTCTTCAAAATAATGGAAGTCTGCGCATGGAACCATAGATAAACCACTGAGAGTGCAAACGTTTCTAAATCCGTTTCCATATTGATAATATTGTGTACAGTCAACATGTGTGCATGACAGATCAATCTAATTAAAGTAGCTGCACTATTACATTTGGATCTAACAGCAGCCCGTTGAAGCTCATGTCCAGTTGACCTTTCATTCAACCAATCAAAACCTTATTTGCAAAATCATCCCAGTGATTTGAAAAAACTTTGAAAACATTCGGCATTATGCCGAGGGTATGCGAAATGATTCGGGTGAATTACGAAGTATGCCGGAAACTAATTGCAATATAAAATTGTATATAAAATTCCTTTCAAGACGAAAAAAACCTTTATAGTATAGCCATAAAATCTGTTTATACTTGTATACAATCCAGAGTTTATTACTGCACTTTCCCCCCTGTTTTTTCAATGTTGAAATAGACCAACAAGTTCGCCTATTGCACAATAGCCTCGCTCGATATTTTTAGAATGTGTATGCTCCCGAATAACGCAATAAAAGGCGAAGTGTAACTGGTCGATATTAAAATTGTTATTTATAGATGAAATGTCACCTGGATATGGGAGTCCACGCAATGCTGTTAGATCTACTGGTAGACCCAGTAGAGCTAATTTTAATCAGATTGCATGACAGATATGCGTGAACCTACAGATGATAACTACGTGTATATGAACGTTAATTTGTATTTGTCAGGTTAGGTTATAGGGCTTAACGTGCACGTTCAGATCAAGTTGTGCTAGCGCACGCCTGTCCTGGGCACGGGGGGGGGGGGGGGGGGCATTTGCAAAGACTGAAAGTGAAAATATATATACAATTGAACTTGGTGATGGTGTTTTATATATATATATATATATATATATATATATATATATATATATATATAGTTTAAATAGTTTATTGCCCCAGAAATATGTTATAATTGTGGTCAGTGTTGGGGCCCTGAATTCATTACCTTACAAAGTTCATAGTAAACAATCATTACAAAATGTAAATCTATAAATAATGTATATACTAACATATAAAAAAGGAGCAGCGACAAAAGTGGAAATAAAGAAACGCATAGGTGATAGGGAAAGAAGAAAACTGTTTGATTTTACAAAATATCGGGGTTTCTTTTGTACAATGTTGCTGAATGACCATATTTGTTACTGTTCCTGGAATGAGACAGCATGCCCAAATGCACCCTAAAACAAATTTAAGGCACGTTGTGGCACGTTGTGCGACAATTGCATGAAATCGGCGTGGTATGGTAAGATTTTGGCGAATGCACGTGAAACTAGGGTAAAAGATTGGGGTAGTGATGAGTATTTAAAGCTGTAATGCTCGCAATGATGCCTCATTTCCATTTCGACATAGACGAGTTACAAGATGCCAAGACTAAGCCTGCTTAATCGAAACATTGCAATAGGACGCCTCCAGTTAGGTGAATCGCAGTCAGCAGTCGCACGCCACATGAACGTTCATCGGAGCACGATTTCACGTCTCTGGGACAAGTACCTTCAATCAGCTGAAGACCGGACCAGAAGTGGAAGACCTCGCAAGATTGCTACATCCGGGTTCTGCACTTCTGCGACACTGCACTGCCACAGCAACGAACAGTGCTGGACGCATACCTGGTTTGAGAAGGGTGTCTGCACAAACCATTCGGAACCGACTTCGAGAAGCTGGTTTACGGGCTAGGAGACCATATGTTGGCCCCGTCCTGCGACGTCAACATTGACATTTACGTGTTCGCTGGTGCACGAATGTACAGGGGTGGAACATCGGAAATTGGCGGCGGGTATGGTTCAGCGACCAGTCACGTTTCCTTCTACAGCGACGTGATGGACGACAACGTGTTTACAGACGCCGAAATGAACGTTTTGCCAACAACTGCATCGCCCAAGTTGACAGATTCGGTGGAGGGAGTGTCATGATGTGGGAGGCAGAAGTGAACTTGGGTCCGTACAAGGCAACCTGGCAGCTGTACGCTACCGGGATGAAATTCTTCGCCGTCACATGCTTCCCATTTTGGATTGACAGAGAGAACTCTTTCATAAAGGGCATTGCCTGCCGCATACGGCACGTGTAACAATGGATTTCCTACAGAATGAGAACATTAATGTGCTGCCATGGCCAGCAAGATCGCCAGATCTCAACCCCATTGAACATCTATGGGACGAACTGGAGAAACGTGTACGCCAGCGTGACCCGGAGCCTCGGACGCTTCCGCAACTATCACATGCACTGCAGGAAGAATGGGATAGGATTCCACGTGCCCGGATTCAGAAACTCGTTCAGTCTATGCCAAGGAGATGTCGCGCAGTTATTGCTGCTGCTGGTGGCCACACAAGGTGCTGATTTCAGCGCCCTCGTGCGACGCTTTTTGGTGACGAAAACGCCTCCACTGCCGTCAGTCCATAGCAAGAACATTGTCACATAGTCATGTCAAACTTTACTGTGATACGATCATAAATTACGAAATTATGCCACTTTGTATTAAAGAGATAATTCCATGAATATTTCGCCTATGCGTTTCTTTTTTGACAGAGTATACTTCGAAACAAAACAATAGTATTAAAGCCGCACACCCTAGTTCCATCCAGCAAAAATAAATTATAATTTGGTTAATCTACAAACCTGTAACACACTTAGATCACGTTTTTATCAAATGGAGTGAAAAAGCAGGTTTTATATCGATAAATACCATGGGAATCCCCATGTCCCAATTGCTTGAAATAATTTTGAAAGTTAGTATTCTGATGTCACCGGTAGATGTCGCTCGAAGCACAACAATGCCTACGTCACGACAAATTTCACAGAGTGCGCACAGACTTGGGGAGCGTTCTTTTCACCCCTCCTGGACATGTTCCAACTGTTCTGTCCTGGTTGTATCCCCTCTCCAGATAGCGTAAGACTTAGCAAAATGATTGGTTTTAAGGGTTTGTAACGTTTTGTATTGAGACACTTACTTGTCTGAACTTTATTGTTACTGAAAATGTTCACGAACTGTGAAGAAAAATCTCACAAATGAACAACAAGCAAACGACCACAAATCGGATGTTGATTGCGCGAAACATGCACGAGAAAACAAACCGAACCAAAATGATAACGGTCACGTGGTATACCAACGTCTGTGACGTTTACACAGGAAGATTCCCTCTAAAAATAGATTGGACCTCGCTTGCTTAACGGTGTTTTCTCGAGTGTGCGCGGCTTTTTAAGAAATACAAAAAATGCATTTCGTGGTTTTACAAACATCAGGATTACCAGGATTACCAAAAAGCACTTCAGGTGAATGGACATGTGTATTCTAAATAATAAAATGTAAGTAAAGTGCAATTTTATTTGTAAAAAAAATGGGTTTAATAGCGAAAAACAACGCCGTAATGGTTAACAACTAGCCGTAACGGTTAACAACTAGCCGTAACTAGGGTGTGTCCCTTTAAGTGTCTCAGTTGTGACGTTCTAGAACTTTTAACCAGGGTTCCCAATAATTTTGTCGAATTCCGTATGTAAACAATTTTTCTAATATACGGTATGTATTTTTCTATTTGTAACTTATCTTTAATAAAAACAATTGATACCAGTTTCATTTAGTGTACTTTTGTAATTTTGATTTGTATATGTAATATTTTACGTTAACTATTAACCAATTTACAAAGTTTAATATTTTGTTTAACGACACTACAGGAGCACATTGATTAATAAATCATCGACTATTGGATCTTTGTTCAGTTGTGGTGCACTGGTTAGAACGAGATCAAACCCAATCTGCTTAATGTATCCACCGAGGTGGTTCGATCCTGCGACGCAAGCAGCTCATGCGAGCACTCACCGACTAAGCTAAATCTCCCCCCCCCCCCCCCCCCCCCCAATTTACACATTTATTTTTACTATTTGTTTTATATATATATATCGTTCCCCGTCGATGGACCCATTGGGCTATTTCTCGCTTCAGCCAGTGCACCACGACTGGTACATCAAAAGCTGTGGCATGTGCTATCCTGTCTATGGGATGGTGCATACAAAGGACCCCTTGCTGCTAATCGAAAAAGAGATGCCCATGAAGTGGCGACAGTGGGTTTCTTCCGTCAATATATCCGACGCCATATAACCGTAAATAAAATGTGTTGAATGCGTCGTTAAATAAACCATTTCCTGGTTGGTTCGGTACCTAGAAGAAAGGACTGATCTATGTTTTCCCTGTTATATTATTTAGGACTATTTATTTATTACATAGGTGAAAAGAGTACACACATAACATAATATGTAGTTAAAATATTATTTTTATTATTATTATTATTATATATATTTTTTTTTTTATATATATATATATATATATTTTTAATTAATCTGCTCATTCCCTGAAACACATTTAAAAGCCTAATTTATAAAACAAACAAATAAATAAACATAAAGGTCAGTTCATACTTTGATTGTCGACCTCATGCGAAACTGAAATTACATTTTGTATCGGGTAAACTAAAACGATTTGAACGTACTCGCACTAAATGTTAATATGAACTGTGTTCAAATCATACTGATTTGACTGAAAATGATGATTAGGTTTGAACAGAAGATGAACTGACTAAGTCAACTGCTCGCTCACATGAGTCGGCGATGATGTAATAAATCTAGCTTAATAATAATTTGTTCACCTATAATATCACATCGTTGAACTGCTTCGCCCCTAAATTAGTTGTTTTAACATCACTTCTTTTGTAATCGTCCCTTGACTTGTAAATTATTAGGTTATATACCAAGTTTTCACATCTATATATTCATATGTCTTTGAATATATTCCAAACCAGTTCAAAATGGCCAAGAACATCGCGCGGAAACCGCGCTTCAATCAGTCGACGAGCGATTCCAGCGGGAAACGCAACGTTTTCCGTTCAGATAATTTTTCCGCGCGTTTTTGGTATGAACGCTTAAATGCAACGACGTAGAGAGCGATTAGCTTAAGTAGCGGCGACCGCGCGGAAAATCGCCTTGTAAGTATATAACAGGCACTTCTCTTTTGGATGAGTTGCAGGAAGCTCTGCGTAGAGCACATGATACTTCAGTAGGACCAGATACACTTACCTGAATCATCCTCAATGGTTCTATTTTTAAAATCTTAATTTCTAGTGAATTTCCTTCTGACTGGAGAAAAGCCATTGTCATTCCTATTCTTAAACCTGGTAAAGATCCCACAAATCCTACAAGTTATCGCCCTATTGTTAATAATGAATGAATGAATGAATGAATGTTTAACGACACCCCAGCACAAAAAATACATCGGCTATTGGGTGTCAAACTATGGTAATGCAAACAAATAAATAAAGTGATGACCAACACCAATATAAAAATTCAAGGTTTAAACAAAAAACAGTGTAAAGAACTGTGCAAAAATACAAATACAAATATCACAGAATTTTACGGACACCGAATTTTACTAAGTTGCATTTGTAAAATCATGGAAAGAATTATCAACGGTAGACTTGTCTTATCTGGTCCCACAAATTGCTTACAAACGTGCATTGTGGGTTTAGGCCTAGATGTACGTCACGGTGGATCATCTTGTTAAAAACGTTTTGTAGGGATGCTTTCGTCCATAACCAGCATTCGGTATCGGTCTTTCTTCTTTTTTTACCTCGAGAAAGCTTATGATACCATGTGGAAGTATGCTACATTGAAAGTCTGACTTTATCTCAATTTCTTAATGGGACATTCCTGAGTTTGCTGCATTGTAAGATGTTTCCGACTAATAAAATATTTCTACTATTAAACTTACATATTAAATATATTTTCTTGTTTAGAATATCAGTGTCTGTATATTCAGTGTGTTTCTGGTCATCTTAATATTTGTAAGAAGCCCAAACTGGATTTTGTCTTCAAATAATTTCGTACGTACTTTTAGGAAATAAAATGAAATTTAACCTAACACAAATATTAGAACGATCAGAAATACGTTTATTATACAGCCACTAATAATATATGCTGAAAAATATATTTGATATATATTTACAATCGTTAAAAAGTCTCTGTTAGTCGATAACATCTTAAAAATTGCAGCAAACTCAGGAATGACCCTTTAAAGAATAGGTTTTTCAAGGTACGAGTGAGGGTGGGGGGGGGGGGGCGTAGATTAGTGGTAACATCCTTGCCTTTTGCACGGTGGGTCTACGATATGCACGACTCGTATATCAAAATCCAAGGTATGTGCTATCCTGTCTATGGGATGGTGCATATAAAAGACCCGTCGCTACTAATGGAAAAGGTAGCAGGTTTCCTATTATGTCAACACTACTAAATGTTTCACATTCAATAGCCGATGGTTAATATAATCAATGTGCTCTAGTAGTGTCGTTAAACAAAAAAAACTATAACACCCCAGTAATAAAAAAAATAAGTAAATGAATAGAAACTAAATGAATTGTGCCACTCAGCTCCGTGCCAACGCATCTTAAAATGTTCTTTACTTGCAAAAGACATGACTGTTTAGTTTTTCATCTTGCGTTTTTTAATAAATTCAAATTAACGTCGTTATTTCCAGCACTGTCTTTATATAGTGGTGTTTGGGATACATCCCCGTCAGTGGGCCCATTGGGCTATTTCTCGCTCTAGCCTGTGCCCCACGACTGGTACACTAAAGGCCGTGGTATGTGCTATCCTGTATGGGATGGTGCATATAAAAAGATCCCTCGTTGCTAATCGAAAAGAGTAGCCCATGAAATATCTGTATGGTCCTTAACCATATGTCCGACGCCATATAACCGTAAATAAAATGTGTTGAGTGCGTCGTTAAATAAACCATTTCCTTCCTTCCTTATATAATAGTCGTGTGGACGTAGTAGGAGCAACTGTAAAATTCTAAAGGTAAAACGACGTCCTGTCGTTGATTAACGTTATCTGATTCCGACTCCCAGGAGATGGGTGTGTCTCAAGGTAGCATCGTGTCAGTAACTTTATTTTTCTGTGAAAATTTACAGAATTACCCAGTGCTTAAAACCTTGTGTTGATAGCTCGTTATGTGTCAATGATTTTCAGACTTGCTACAGGTCGTCCAGTATGAGTATCATTGAACGTCAGTTGCAGCTTTGTTTGATTTCAATGGATTTCGATTCTCAGAAAAGAAGTCGCCATTTAGATCCCCAGCTGTTTCTGGACAAAAATCCGGTTCTAGGTGTGGAGGAGACCAAATGTCTGGGATTATTTTCACAGGAGATTATCTTATGTTCTCTGTACTGTAACCTCACCGTGGTACAGGGGTGAAACGTTCTCCTTGAGAATGGCTAATACAGCACAACTCCCATTTTTGGGGCACCTTGTTGGCCATGAGGTGTATTTCATGAAGATGGATGATGGGCTTTTGATTATTGAGTTGGGTCATACCTGTGGGTAGGACTTTTGACAATACATCACTTTGGCCCTTATTTCAAATAGACGTACGGGTGGTCAGGAAGGCCCGACCTTATCAATCGGCTGGTCACGCCAGGCTCGAAAGCTAAAAAGCTTTGTTTTGTTTACATTAGTCAAGAGCAAACATTGTTTTATATACCATATGTATTTGTTTCTCTTGGGGCGGTGGCTAGGAACAACTGGGTGGTTGTATCCCTGGCATGGCTGTCTGTGAAATCTGTCTGGAACAGGATACGTAAATTCAAGGGGGGGGGGGGGGGGGGGGGAATCCAATAACACGCCATTTGTCTATCAATGACACGGATGTGACGTCTCATCGTTACATTGCCAATGCATTGGCAGACAATTTCTCTCATAACTCCTCTTCATTCATCTTTCAGCACAGATGCTTTTACATTTCATGGAAATTTAAGAAAGGTACTAAGATTACATTCCTGTTTACACAGACGGATCTTGCTTCATCTTTTTTGCATTAGACAATATTTTTTCTGCTGAAACCTGGGTAATCATTAAAGCCCTGGAACAGATTAAGGATTAATGTGCATCCAAATATATACATTCCTGAGTTTGATGCACTGTAAGATGTTTCCGATTAATAAAATATTTCTACGATTAAACTTACATAATAAATATATTTTCTGGTTTAGAATATCAGTGTCTGTATATTCAATGTGTTTCTGGTCGTCTTAAAGGGACATTCCTGAGTTTGCTGCACTTTTTAAGATGTTATCGACTAACGGAGACTTTTTAACGATTGTAATTACATATCAAATATATTTTTCTGCATAAAATATTAGTGGTTGTATATTAAACGTGTTTCTGATCGTTCTAATATTTGTATAAGGTTAAATTTCATCTTATTTCCTAAAAATAATTTTTTCGTATGTACGAAATTATTTAAAGACAAACTCCAGTTTGGGCTTGTGCCAAATATTGACAGGACCCGAAACACATTGAATATACAGACACTGATATTCTAAACAAGAAAATATATTTAATATGTAAGTTTAATCGTAGAAATATTTTATTAGTCGGAAACATCTTACAATGCAGCAAACTCGGGAATGTCCCTTTAATATTTTTAAGAAGCCCAAACTGGATTTTGTTTTCAAATAGTTTCGTACGTACGAAAAATATATATTTTAGGAAATAAAATGAAATTTAACCTAGTACAAATATTAGAACGATCAGAAACACGTTTATTATACAGCCACTAATATTTTATGCAGAAAAATATACTTGATATGTAATTACAATCTTTACAAAAGTCTTTGTTAGTCAATAACATCTTGAAAATTGCAGCAAACTCAGGAATGTCCCTTTAATCATTTGAAGCAGATGAGAAATTATATATTTGACAACAGAAATATTTTGGAATAATTTAAATTCCACCTTGGATTAATTTACAAGTTTTTAAAACATTTTGATTTCTATACAAAGTTTTAAAATATACTTACCTTGATTTATGCATTGTATTATACTTTTCCCCACATAATTATATAAATAATATTTTCATATACATGTACCATTTGTGACACCCAATAGCCGATGTGTATTTTTGTGCTGGGGTTGTCGTTAAACATTCATTTATTCATTCCAGAAAACGTTTATTTCTGTTTGTTGTCAACATGTTTGTTTGTTTTTTGGTGGGTTTTTGTTTCTTGTTTTGTGGAAGTGAGTGTATTTTTTGTTTTGTTTGTTGTTGGGTTGGGGATTTTTTTATATTACGCCGTACTATTACGTATTACGTCTTTCATTTAAATATTCACATTTGTCTTCAACCAAAAAAAAAAAGTATGTTAAATCACAAAATCCGTTACAATGTGTGCACAATTAATGTTTTTGAGTTATGACACACCCTTTTGTGAACAAATAAACAATTTTTTTTTTTACTGCATATTCACTTTTTATTTTATTTATGTCGACGTCTGATCAGATCTCTCTATAGCTGTAGGTCTTCTTTGATGCTGGAAGTAAGGAATAACACAACATTGTAAATACGTGTATCAACAGTGCTTTCTTTATATTTGGATTTGTTTATCGTGAATTTACTTCAGTAAACTTATTAATCACAGCAGGGAATTGTGCAAGCAGGGTTTTAGATTAGCGGCGCAGGCGTGTGTGTACAAAAAATTAAGTCATTTACCAAATTGCTGGATGAGATGAAATGTTTTAAATGAAAAACTGCTTGATCCAATCAATTCGTTAAAATTACAGTCATAAATGTATGTGTTTATTATGAAAAATCTATTATTTTGCATTGTATAAATTTCAATGACTATGTAGGACTTTGTATTAAGCATTTAGCTCGTGTGGTTTGACTCCATTGGTAATGTGTTTACGTGAATTCTTTTAGGGATTCTGGTGTATGCTGCCGCGGAAAGTTTTGAAATCTAGATATCGTGAAAAAGTAAAAGTAAAGTCTGTTTTATTTAACGACGCCACTAGAGCACATTCATTTTTTTTATCTTATCATCGGCTATTGGACGTGAAATGCAGACCTTTCCTGCATTCTACAAGTAAAATTTATCATGACAAATCAATAAAACTGAAAAATTATTAGCACTTAGGTGGCGGAATTTAGCTGTCGGTCGAGTGCCCACCTGGATTGCCTGCCGCGCAGGATCGAATCAACTTGGTGTACCCATTCAGCCGATTGTTGTTGGTTTTTTTGTGTGTTTTTTTCTCTCGTTCCAATGCCGTTGCTAGTGCTTTCTTGTCTGTGGGAAAGTGCATATAAAAGATCCCTTGCTGTTAATGGGAAAATGTAGCAGGTTTCCTCTGTTGAGTACATGTATGTGTCAGAATTACCAAATGTTTGACATCCAATGGCCGACGATTAATTAATCAATGTGCTCTAGTGGTGTCGTTAAACAAAACAAACTTTAACTTTATTAACACTTCTTTATCGGAGGCGTAGTGGTTAACCTGAGTCCTTGTTGATAAGGCTGGTGAGTATTGGGTTCGAATATCAGCACCGGCTTCCATCGGAAGTGAACTTTAATGACACAATGAGGGAGGTATAATGCCACGTTGCGATTCACCGATCGTTCTCTTAATATATACTGACGGAAAGAAACAAAGTAACAAAACAAGTGTAGACCACATTTAATTTACCATTCGCATAGTAACGTTTGCATTTCATACAAACTTGTCGAACTGACTGCCTGTAGCACGGTTGAATTCTGAAACTATGAATCGAGGGTTTTGGTTGCAGACAGTATCTGCTGTTACTATTTGTGTGATTCATTATTTCTTTCCATCAGTACACTAAACGCCAACTGTTAAACTTTTTTCTGGACAGACCTAGCCCAGATAGCTGAAGTGTATACCACAACTGATATATCAAAGGCCGTGGTATGTGGGATGATGTACGTAGAAGATCCCTTGCTACTAATGGACAAAATGTATCGGTTTCCTCTCTTAAAACTAAACGTCAAAATTACCAAATGTTTGACATCCAATACCCGATGATTAATAAATCAATGTTATCTAGTCGTGTCGTTAAACAATACAAACTTTTACTGAATTTATGACTGGATGTTAAAGCAAACTGGACAAAATCGCAATGAATAGAGAATATAAGATGTCTGAAAATTAACTTTAATGTTAACGTGCAGAAACTCACTTAATCTTCTCATTGCTGTTCGTTCAATTCCATGACGACTCGCTTAAACTCTTCAACAGTTACCTCAAAATCTCCTGCAATAGTGTTTACATGTTACGAATAAACAAAGCCGATTTTGTTACTGGATAGTACTGAAATAAAAGGAAAGGAACCAATTTTTCTTGAACAACACAGCCGTTTTGTCCCGATCTTTAAACAATATACGAGTAGAGTACCATGCTTCTAATGCCTCAGTGACACCGGACCCCTATATTGAAAACGTGATACTCGTATATTTCTATTGTAAATAGAATCACAGAAATACTACTGGTCTTGGTGGTGTCGTTGTTAAGACTTTTGAGCATATCACGCCTAGACCCACTACACCGACTTTTCTCTCAGTAACCATTAACTAGACACATCCTAGATAGTAAGTTGATGTGAAAGCCTATGACAGCCAGGTTGGATCTAAGCAAGAAAATTAAGTTAAAATCAAATGGATGAAATAGAAATATTTGCTGAAACGTCTTTTTCCACCACCCCATCCTCCCCTCTGCCGCGCTCTCGCTCTCCCTCTCTCTGTGACCATCAACAATTAATATTATATTGATGTTGACCATCACTAAGTTTTGCCTTTACCATAGTTTGACACCCAATAGCCGATGTATTTTTTGTGCTGTGATGTCGTTAAATATTCATTCATTCGTCCATCAACAATTAATCGTTAATCCGACATCCCTGATAGATAAAGCATAGGTTAATGAAAAATGTTTTTGAACAATAAGCGGTTATAAAAACACGAACAGAAAATTTAAAAATACGTGTTTCAAACTGACCGTCATCATCAGCAATTTCCAGGAAATCTTTTGCATCTCAAGTACTCATGACTTTCTCCAGTTCGTCTAGGTCGAGGACTCCGTCCTTGTTCGTGTCATACTCCGAGATATCTGAAATTAAATCACCAGTCTGCTAATCCAGCCCAAACAACAGTTACCTTTTACAACTTAATTAGCATTCCGTCCTTGTTATTAGAAATATTTGAAATTAATTCAGTCTTTATTGTTTTCAACTCAACTTATTAAAACAAAATTTAAAAACAATTAAGTTTAGAATTTAAAAAAAATAACGTGATTATTTCTAACTGGGGATAGTCATTTTGTTTCTTTTTCGTCGTGTCCGGTACTATTAATGCATACTATTAGGCCTATTAGTACTTAGAGCAAACACGACCATCCACGATAACCAAGTGATAATTTTATTTTGATTTGGGACTACGTAATTGGTCTGTTCTGTCTGATGGGACAGTCTACTTAAAGGTAGGGTCAACTCAAACACGAGCCTTTTGTGTTGGAAAGATGCATACCCGGACCACCAACACATACTGACACTTTAACAAATGAAAAACGCGTAATTTTAGAGTTAATAAAAAAAACCATGATTATTCCTGCTAACTGGGGGCAGCCATTTTGTTTCGTTTTTGTGACGTCCGGTGGTATAGCTTGGGGCGAACTGACGTCAGCTCCGTCCATCTTCTCTATATGCACAGTGTAAACAAACGTCCTAACTTACGACAAGGCGCTTCTCTTTCATCAACCTGACTTGTAAAACAACATAAATGACTTGATAGTATAATAAACTATTTAACTAAATATATTTCAGGTTACATTAATAGAACGAAATGAAAAATCCAAAGAAAAAATGCATACTATTAGGCCTATTGGTAGGGCACGTCCGAGCAAAAACTACCACTCATGATACCCAAGTGATTCTTTTCTTTTCTTTGGGACGACGTAATTGGTCAGTTTTATGATTTTAGATGGGAAAGTCAACTTAATCAAGGGTTTTACAGAATTACTTACAGTAATAAAGCAGGGCGGTTGGTAATGTCCATTACGATTTGAGGTGTATCCGTGCTGTTATCACACAATACCCTGTGATCTTCATAAAAGAGGCACGTCTTTTTAGTGTGTCTAGACACAGTGTCTGGGGACCGTCTGAATATACACCTGCCAATCAGGAACCACAGAAAGGCCACGGGAAAAAAAGACCAATTAACCAAAAAAACACTCCGATTATTGTTTCAGTACGTGGGTTAATTAATGTACGAAACATAATACAGTTATTTCAACACTTTGACAATGGTGGTTTATTTTGTATTGAAAAATAATATATAATTGGTGCTGGCTTACTAGGATGGTTATAATTACAGAACATTGCGATGCATCTGCAAAAATCAGGTATGTTTTGTTTCTTCAGTTCGAAGACTAATTCCTGACGTGACACGTTAGGTATTACGTAACCACCAGCTCGCCAGAGGGCATATTCACTGGGATGGTACAAAATGGCTGCGCCCGTTATATATAATAGCCGTCACATTTAACTGTTTTATTAATTAACTATACGATTATACTTGTTGATATTAAGCAGTAATGTGCATTATATATCGTTGAATATGCATACCAGGCCAAATGCCTTAATTGCCCCCTCCTTTAATCAATAGTTGTATATAATTACAGTATAATAAACCCTTTCAATTGATAATGTCCATTACCATTTTAGGTGCGACAGGTTATTTATAGGAGAACGTTTTACTTTCCTTTAGCATTATGGTGACCCGGGTCCTGATCCACTGCATGCTAATAACACAAGTACCGACATTTTCTCCATACCATTAAACAGAGACTAATATTAGGACATGTCACAACGCATCAGATTGGTATAATACCGGTAGGCCCTACGTATTCTTTTTGTGTCTAGACGGTGGCAATTGCTTAGTCTGGTAATCTACCAAATATACACTTGTCAATCAGGAATCACAGCCGGAGGCAACTAAAAGAATATACCAATTTAATAAACAGTTTTTAATGCAGTATGTGGATATATCAAATAGTTTTTGCATTTAAGATAGTTTGACATCTAATAGCCAATATATTTTTCGTGCTGGGATATCGTTAAACATCTATTCTATTCTATTCAAATACAGAGGAGAACAGTACATGGACAAAACATGGTACATCTTTGATTTCTTTTGTAGCTTGTTTATTTTACATTGGAAAATAATAAATACTTATTGCTCGCTTACTGGGATTGATATTATTACAGAACAATGCGACGCATGCCTGTTTCGTCATTCCGCAAAAAAATTACAAACGGCTACGCTTGTTTCTTCAGTCCTATGACTAATTCCTGATGAGACGCGTTAAGCGTTACGTAACAACCTGCTCACCAGATGGGCCATTCAGTAGTATGGAGCAATATGGCTGTGCCTGTAATAACCGTCACATATTTACCGTTTTATTAATTAAATATATAGAGGCTATTTCATGGTGTTTTTCGAATACGATTTTTATGTCAACTCGTGATATGTGAAAACTATATTTTTCACTCATTGCGAAAAACCCCACCATGAAATGGTGTTATTTATTCCTAATTTTTTATTCGCTTTTTGTTAATATTTTTCGCTTATCCTATCGAAAACACGTAAAGCCATGATATATTTTTTTGCATGAAACGTTTCCAGAAAATTTACTTGACCATGACTTTTTAAAAGAAATTTGAATAAAAATTATCATTATTTAACACCGTTAAATTTTAACTTACACTCAATGACAGGACATTGTGTCATCATTATTTACCTTCGTATTCAATTCGTTTTAGATATTTTATCGTAATTGCACTTCATATCCCTTTTTATAGGTACAGTTGTTTAAATTACAATTTTTTTTATTTTTCAAATGCGATCAGATGCATTGGTAACCATCAAACTTAAATATGAAGAAACAACACAGAGGGATATAATGTAATTATGAACTTTAAAAAAAAAGTAAATACGATTTCTATATTTTCACTGTAGCTACAATACAGTGAAAATATGACTTTTCACCGGATATAATTTTATGGTTTCTGTAGATCTATATTTTTCATTGCAATAATGTGCGATAAATTTCGTTGAATATGCATACCATCCACAACAAAAGCCTTGCTGAAGTATTCTTTTAAAGGTTTTATTTGTGGGTTTAAAAAAAAGTATTATTGTTATTTGTAAATTAATTTCTGAGCCGATTTAGCCTAACTTTGGTAGTTTGGTAGGTGACAGTATGTGCGTGTAGGTGGGATGGGGGGAAATTATTGCTATAATTAAAGGGACATTCCTTTGTTTGCTGCAATTTTTAAGATGCTATCGACTAACAGAGACTTTTTAACGAATGTAATTATATATCAAATATATTTTTCTGCATAAAATATTAGTCGCTGTATTTTAAACTTGTTTCTGATCGTTCTGATATTTGTACTAGGTTAAATTTCATTTTATTTCCTAAAATAAATTTTTTCGTACGTACGAAATTATTTGAAGACAAAATCCAGTTTGGGCTTCTTACAAATATTAAGAAACACATTGAATATACAGACACTGATATTTTAAACACGAAAATAAATTTAATATGTAAGTTTAATCGTAGAAATATAGTCAGAAGCATCTTACAATGTAGCAAACTCAGGAATGTCCCTTTAAATATTATACAAATATACTGGAGTAATAAGTAACAGCGTGTGCATGTATGTGGTGTGTGTGCGTGCATGTGTGTGTGTGTGTGTGTGTGTGTGATTATTGCTGTAATTAAATAACATAAATATATCAGAGCAATGTGCAGCTATTATTGCTTAGGAGTCAGTCATTACCGCTTGGGGTTTATATTTATTATTGTTATGTTATGTTATGTTATGGTATGGGTATGTGTATGGGTATGGGTATGGTTATTACCGCCTCTGCCGTCGCACGGTTCAAGTCTCGTCGAGTAACGGTCACAAGCCAGGCGTGCGACTGCGGCAACACTGCAAACGCCATCACCAACATAACCAAAATATTCTGGAACCTCATCTGATGAAAAGCAAACCATGTATATTTTAGCAAAGGCGACGGAAGATGCCAGCAACTGGGGACGGGTTGCGGGAAGGGGACAGTTATAAAAGTTTAAAGTATGATTTGTATATTTACACTTATTAATGTACCACTTTCACTATTACAAATGATCGCTTAGAGGGACATTCCTGAGCTTGCTGCACTTTTTAATATGGTATCGACTAATAGAGACTTTAACGATTGTAATTACACATCGAATATATTTTTCTGCATAAAATATTAGTGGCTGTATATTAAACGTGTTTATGATCGTTCTAATTTTTGTACTAGGTTAAATTTCATCTTATTTCGTAAAATAATGTTTTTTTCGTACGTACGAAATTATTTGATGACAGAATCCAGTTTCGGCTTCTTACAATTTCTTTTTTATTATTTGAAGTTTTTTTTTTTTCATTTTTGGTCACATTTTCACACAGTATATATATTTTTTTATACATACATACACAGATCAAAATTAGTTAATATAAAATAAACCAACACGTCATTGAACCTCACAGTACTAAACTCTCAAAATGTCTTATACATATATGTATATATGGTAATAAATACTTAGATACTGTCAGTGGTGGATGACGTCAGAGATATTTATTCAAACAACTTATGGTATACACTCCATATTTTAATAAATTCGTTATATTTGATTTTATTGGAATACTTTTTTTCTAATATATAATAAGAATGTATATGATTTATTTATATTTTAATATCTAGTGATTTCTTCAGAAATTTTGAACTATATATAAATTGCTTTGTCAAACGAGCAATAATGTCAATTATGATATTGTTCTTTGAGAGGCCAAGAAGAAAACTGGTACGAGAGAAGATAACTATAATGGCTGCAGCTTCTTTTATCCATTGCTCGACTTGTTTAATTAAATTTTTGACGTGTACACAATCAAAAAATAAATGGCGTATACGTTTCAGTATACGCATTACAGAAGTTGCACGCTAATATTATAGAGAAACCTATTTGTAGGGAGAATTCTTTGGATTATTCTTTATTGGAACCATCTTAATTTGGTATCCTTAGATATATTGAACACATTGCTGTTGATACTTTTTTACCAATTGTATTCTTGTTCAAAATTTAATTCTCTGTCCCATTTAGATATATTTTTTGGTGGAGAAAAAGACGACTTTATATAGGTGTTATATATATGTTTTGACCCCTGATTGTTTTTAATTATGGTATTTATATACTTGGGCCAAAATAGAAATTCAGCTGAAAGTGGTTTGGTGGATAAAAATGGCCATGTGTGTAATATTGCAGCCTTTAGCCCTTCAAATGTAGTAAATGGTGGATGAAAGCCACAAAATTCACAAAATCCATCATATTTAAATAAGTTGCCATCTGGGTCATACATATCATGTACGTTTGTTATACCTATTATATTCCAATTCTGGTAATAAACACTTTTGTTACCAACTTTAATTAGGGAGTTGAACCACAGTGGTTCAGAACTTACATCATTTTCGTTAAGTTCCACTTTCTTTTTGAATAATGCTAGTATATTGAATACCTGTTTCCAGAACATATTTGTAATTTTTACCTACACAGTTTATGGTAATCATCTCCTATATTAGTAAATAAAATATTTGTGTTTGAGAGGTGACGTCTAAGAATATGATACCATAACGAATCATGTCCATTTATTACTCTTCTAATCCATGTTAATTTTAAGAAATTCATAAAATATTCTAAGTTTACCATTTTTAAACCACCATTTTCTATATCCTGCATTAGCGAATTCCGATAAATTCTATCTATGGAAATCTTCCAAATATATGAATAAAAGATCTTGTTGATTGTTTTTATTATGCCATTATCTGGATTGGGGATACTGAGAATAAGGTGAACAAGTTTAGATAGAGCCAATGATTTGACGACGGTAATTCTACCCAGCATAGTAAGATGACGTTTAGACCAGGTATTCAGTAACTTTGAAATAAATTTTGTCAGTATAACTTAATTGTACAATTTGATTTAACTGGACACTAAATTTAATTCCCAAAAAGGTAAAATTCTTTTGTGACCATTTTAAGTTTTTATCTTTACATAGATTATGAGTATTGTTTGAATTTGATCCGATCCAAATAGCAATAGGTTTTTCAATATTTGGTTTCAATCCTGAAAATTTAGAAAATTGATCTATTAAATTTAATGTGTTCCTTAGTGAAGCTTCTGTCCCATCGAGTGTTATAGCTGTATCGTCTGCATACTGCATTATTTTATATTCTCTTTTTTTTTCTATCACTATTCCTTTAATTGACTCCTCCTTTCTAAATAAGTTTACCATGATCTCAGCGCACAATATAAAAGATATGGTGCTATTGGGTCCCCCTGTCTACATCCCCTCCCTACTGAATTTTTTGTTTAGTACATTTTGAATTACAGTTAACATACAGTCCTTATTTAATATATTGACCCATTTAATAATGTCCTCGCCATAGTTAAAAAACAATTTAAGGTTGTGTTAATAAATCCCCAAGATACTGAATCAAAAGCTTTCACAAAATCTACTAACAAAAGGAGTGCCGGAATATTATTTTCACTAGTGTAATGTATCAGGTCATATAATAATCTACTATTTTCGGTCATACACCTGCCTGCTAGGAAACCCTTTTGATTTTCGCCTGCTCATCTAAATCAGTATCTGTTAGATATTCTTCCTGTGACATATATAGTTTCGAGTAGTACGATCCGGCTTCTTCCAATATTTGATTTTGTTCAATAATAATGTTACTATCCTCACCAACTTGGGTTATAGTTTTATTTATATAGTTTCTTTTTTCTAGATTTAAAAAATATTTTGATAGCTTTTCTCCGTCTTCTATCCACCTAGTTCGGCTTCTCAAAATTAAACCCTTCATATATTCTTTTCTATCTAATTCCTCCTGTTTTTTTCTTTTCTTCCAACCATTCAACAAATATCTTTCATTCAGGATTTTTATCCACTAACTCAGTTAAAAAATTTATTCGATGTTCCAGTTGTTTTCTTTCCTTTTCCTTTTTAAGAGCTGCACTAAAACTGATTGACATGCCTCTAATTTTTGTAAGGAGGATTTCCAAAAATAGATGGTCATTATCATAAAAGATATAAGATGTGGGTCTGCAGACAACATGTAATTTCTATTATAGGGAAGTAAAGCATACTCCTCTATTACTGTATAAATAACCGATTTCACACGTTCGACATACTGAGTATTATTTAATAGGGAGTTGTTAAATTTCCAAAAAAACCTTTGCCTTTAGTAAAGTCAGAACATTTTATAAAGGTCTCTATGGTATTATGGTCTGTTTTATACCCTCGAACAATATTAGTTTTTAAGATACAAGATAATAATTCTTCTGTTAACAGGAAAAAATCCAGCCTTGCTTTTTTTAATGGTGATTTCCTTGACCATACGTATCGTCTACTTTCTGGGTTATTTATTCTTCATGGATCACACAAATTAAATTTATTCATAATTTTTATATCTCATTACGGGACTGAGGGTTATTTCTATGTTTATAGTTATAAGTATCCAACTCTTGGTCAAGTACAAGATTGAAATCCCCACAGAAAATATTAAATTCATTATCAAATTCTTCAATATATTCAGAAGTTGTTTTATAGAAATCTGGAGTGTCTTTGTTTGGGCTATATATATATTTACAATAGTTATTCTGTTGAATCTCGTTTCTATTTCAATAGCTACTAAATTGACTTTATCGTCACATTTTGTTCTACCCAATTAGAATTTAAAAGAATTGCTACTCCCCTGAAGCTGCTATTAAACGAATTAGTAAGGCATTCATAACACCATTGAGCTATGATATATGCTTTTTGACTGTTTTCGAAATGTGTATCTTGTAAAC
The DNA here is from genome assembly GCF_016097555.1 of Gigantopelta aegis. NCBI lineage: Eukaryota > Metazoa > Mollusca > Gastropoda > Neomphalida > Peltospiridae > Gigantopelta > Gigantopelta aegis. Next base: position 36,719,527 of record NC_054702.1, read on the forward strand.
AAAAAATGGAACAGTCCAATTTTCTGAGATAATTAAAAACATCTTTGCGTGTATCCAGGTCACCAAGTCCCTGACAGTTCATTGAAAGGATTTTAAGAGCCATGGCTAACTTTATCTAGAGACATGGATACAGAGTCTTTACCTGAAGATGGGCTATACTTGTAAAAGTGAGGTAGTGTTTCAGTGAACAGTGTGTGCATGACAATTTTGATTTTGAAGTCACATGAGATCTCAGACGTGTTGGCATGACATACTACTATGTGTAAACAAGAAAATATATTTAATACGTAAGTTCAATCGTAGAAATATTTTATTAGTCGGAAACATCTTACAATGCAGCAAACTTGAGGAATGTCCCTTTAAAAACAAAAATCAAAAAACAAAATCAAAGGCGGCGTTATCCCAAATGGGATACGAAAGTGTTTATCTATTTTATATCTATATTTAAATTATCTATTGCTATTGCTAATAAAGATAATTGTATTCTGTCTGCTTTGGATGTGCTTCGTTCCAGGATTAAAGGTTATTGGCGAGACAAAATAGGGAGCAGATCGAAAGATTATGTTCCGCCTATATAGATCTCTTGTGAGATCAAAAATGACTATGGATGCTTTGTGTACGGGTCAGCACGCAAGTCTTACTTGGCAGATGCTAGATTCTATACTCAACCAGGGATTTAGGCTTTGTCTTGGTGCTTTCAGAACATTACCTGTGGAGAGCTTGTACGTTGATGCACACGAACCTAGTTTGAGTGCTAGACGTGCAAAGCTTTGTCTGCAATAAGCCACCAAGATTAAATCAATACCAAACATTCGGCACATAATGTGGTGTTTGATAACAAATATATGAAGTTTTCTGATGCGAAGCCGAATGCTATTTGAACATTTGGCTTCGCATTAATCTGTTTTTATCAGTTTCCAACATTGATTTTGGAAACTCCTTCATATTTTGTTTGGCCACTTTGGTGTATCAAACCACCGAAATTTGTGTTCGATCTTGTGCTTCTAAAAAAAGAAATTATATATTTTGTGACAGAAATGTTTTGGAATCATTTAAATTCCATTCAGAAATCATTTTACAGTTTTTAGAGAACTTTGATGTCTATAAAAAGTTTTTAAAATATACTTACCTTGTCATTTGTATTGTATTATACGTTTCCCCACAGCTTTTTATACTGTGATTTTACATAATTATATAAATAATATTTTCATACACTCATCTTTTATGACACACAATAGCTGGGGTGTCATTCATTCCAGGGTTCGCGTGTATTATACTGATCTTGAACATGATATCAATCAATATATCTTTTTAACTTGGCAAAGATGATTGGGACAGTGGCAGGAATCATGAAATAGTCTTGTGTTGTGTACGCATTGGTCAAACATACTTGACACATTCACAACAGTGGGTTCACCAAACGAATTCGATCTTACGACATGCATTTGAGAGCATTACCTCATAGCTACCTTCTGTTCAATTAAGGTCGATAAGTACTGGGTTCCCACCCAGTTTGAGTTTTAACGTCTCAGTACGGGGATGTGTAAGGTGGCTGACTTCCCTCTCACTTGCCATTAACAATTAGTCAGCTCGACAGAAGTTCAGATAACCGAGCTGTATGCACATGACAGTGTGATTGAAACTTAATTGAAAATCAAGTAAAATGGAATAGAATAGATTAGATATTTAACGACACCCCAGCACAAAAAATACATCGGCTACTGGGTGTCAAATTATGGTAAATACAAACAAATAAAGTGACGATCAACATCATTATAAAAATTCAAGAATCAAATAAAAACAGTGTAAAGAATTGTGTAAAACAAAAAATACAAATATCACAGATAGTTAATGTTAAAATTTATAATAAAAATCAGTACTTACCGTTTTAGTTATGGCTGGATCCTGTAGACAATAAATGATGAAATCCGTGATGTTTTCGGAGAGTTTATACTGAATGGGTGTCAAACACGACGCAGTTTCTGATACTCAGCTTTGGTGTGTTATCTGTTAATATCAATAAATAATGTGTGAATGTTGAAGAACTAATTATTATGAACATCCTGCTAAGACGAGCTGTTGCCGACTTCACGTTCTAGATTTTCAAGTGCAGATTCAGGATTTTTCTAAGAGGCTTCCACTTTTTAAAGGGGCATTCACCATTCTACCCTTTACACTAACCTATCTTAAGGTCAATTCATACTTTTGATTGCCGACCTCCTATGAAACGGAATTTTATTTTTAATTAGGTCGACGCACTGTAAACAAAAAGGCGTAGAACGAACGAGAACAAACATTAAATATGAACTATTAAAACCACACAGAATTCAGTGAAAAAACAGAAGTAGGACTGGGGTCAGTCCGATTAAAATTAGCTCTACTGGGTCATAGTGGAGCTAATTTTAATTAGATTGGACTGAGGGAGTCGACTGCTCGCCAACAAAATTCGGCGATGAAGTATAAATCTAGCTTTATGTAATCAGATGCACTGGTAATCATCAAACTTAAATACGAAGAAATAAAACAAAGGGAGATAAAAAAAATCAATCATGAACTTTTACCAAAAAATTGGCTACTCTCGGCTTACTAATTTCTAAAACTATACGTAGCTCCCGGTCTGTTCTGTCTGATGGTACAGTCTACTTAATCAATAGTATTATATAATTAATAAACCCTTTCAGTCGATAATGTCCATTACCATTTTAGGTGCGACAGGTTATTTATAGGGAATGTTTTACTTTTCTTTAGCATTATGGTGACCCGGGTCCTGATCCACTGCATGCTAATAATATAAATGTCTACATTTTCGCCGTACCATTAAACAAAGACTAATATCAGGACATGTCATGACGCATCAGATTGGTATAATACGGTAGAACCAACGTATTCTTTTTGTGTCTAGACGGTGGCAATTGCTTAGTCTGGTAATCTACCAAATATACACTTGTCAAGTAGGGCATTCACCATTCTACCCTTTACACTAACCTGTCTTAAAGGGACATTCCTAAGTTTGCTGCAATTTTTAAGATGCTATCGACTAACAGAGCCTTTTTAACGATTGTAATTACATATATTTTTCTGCATAATATATTAGTGGCTGTATATTAAACGTGTTTCTGATCGTTCTAATATATGTACTAGGTTAAATTTCATTTATTTCCTAAAATATATTTTTTATATATTAAGACGACCAGAAACACATTAAGTATACAGACAATGATATTCTAAACAGGAAAATATATTTAATATGTAAGTTTAATCGTAGAAATATTTCATTAGTCGGAAACATCTTACAATGTAGCAAACTCGGGAATGTCCTTTTAAGGTCAATTCATACTCTGACTGCCGACTTCATATGAAACGGAATTTATTTTTAATTAGGTCGACGCACTGTAAACAAAAAGGCGTAGAACGAACGCGAACAAACATTTAATATGAACTATTAAAACCACATAGAATTCACTAAAAAATGCGGTTTAGGTCTGAACAGAAGTAGGATTGGGGGCAATCTGATTAAAATTAACTCTACTGGGTCATAGTGGAGCTAATTTTAATTAGATTGGACTGGGGGAGTCAACTGCTCGCCAACCAAATTCGGCGATGAAGTATAAATCTAGCTTTATGTAATCAGATGCACTGGTAATCATCAAACTTAAATACGAAGAAACGAGACAAAGGGAGATAAAAAATTAATCGTGAACTGTTACCAAAAAAATCAGCTACTCTCGGCTTACTAATTTCTAAAACTATAAGTAGCTCCTTATCTTTATCTTTCGGCTGACCATTCAAAAATGCGCCTAACTTTCTTCATCAAAAATGCGCACCCATTCTCTTTGGCATTCTAAATTCCATAGCACCATACTACCCTCCGCCTGTTACCGGCTCCGTTCAGACTGCTGGTGCTCCATTGCACCTGCCAGTGCAGGCGCCCCCCCCCCCCCCCACCCCCTCTCCAATCCACCCCTTTCCTGTTCTGGACGGAGGAGCCGGTCGAGGCCGGCACCTGTGTCCAGGACAGGCGTGCGCTACAACAGCTTGCTCTGAATGTGCACGTTTATTCTTTTGAATAGTTGACTATAATGCATCTGATCGTATTTGAAAAAAAACCGTAATTTAAACAACTGGGCTCTAGTGGTGTAGTTAAATTATACAAAACTTCAACTCACAGCAAACTGAACAAAGTCCCAATGGATAGAGTATATAATTTTAACATGGAGTAGCAAGTAAAAACCGAATTTCTGTCCATATTACAATGTCATGAATGGCTCTCAGATAGCTTGCTTTTCTGAACAAAGTTTTGTATGCGAAATCGATGCAAAATAAAACCAACTTTCATCCCGATTTGAACAGAGTTTATGTTTATGTATGTATGTACTCGTGTGTGCGTGTGCGTGTGCGTGTGCGCGCGCGTGTGTGTGTGTGTGTGTGTGTGTGTGCAGGGTCGTTGCTAGCATGGGGGGGAGGGGGAATTCGGAAAGCATTATAGAAACTTAAAGAAAAGGAGTTTTAGACTATTAACTACGCAGTTGCTCTCAAAACAAAAAAATCCTAGCTACGGCCCTGGTGTGTGTGTGTGTGTGTGTGGGTGTGTACTCTGTAACACGTAACACACGTATCCTTTTCAAATATGTGTGTTAACGTCGACAGATGATTGCAAAACAATTATCTCCAAGCTGAAAGGACTTAAATCTCAAATCCAACTATTAAAAAAGTGTTTTATTATTTTTCAAAATGGTTCTCAGCAACATCAGGAAAAGAAATAAATGTTTGTTTAACAACACCTCAGCACATTTATAAACTATGTCCATTGGGTGTCTATAATGTGGTTCTTTCAACTGCTGGAACAGAGAGATAGAAGAGAGGAAACCTGCTGTCGCCATGTAGGATACTTCTACCCATTAAGCAGTAAAGGATCTTTTATATGCACGTTCCCATAGACTGGAGTGTATATACTACGGTCTTTGATTTACCAGTCATGGAGCACTGGATTGAATGGGGGATGGGAGGGGGGGGGGGGGGGGTGGAGGAGCGAACCCATAAAAGGCGACCGACCATGTGACCTATCGCCGAATACGTGACAGACATACCATTAAAGTAGTTCTGGTCATTTAATAATTTTAAAATACTTATATGCATGATATTTTATTCTTTTTCTCTTCTTCTTTTTTCAACTTATTTTCGTGCTTATATCCAATTAAGGTTCAGGCACGCTGCCCTGGGCACAGACCACAGCTGTCTGTCCAGGACAGTGGGTTAGTTAGTAGTTAGTGACAGAGAAGAGGGTGTAGTGGTCTTACACCTACACATTGAGTCGTTAAAACTTGCTCTGAGTGGGAGCCGGTACCGGGCTGCGAACCCAACCGATGGCTTAACCACGACACCACCGAGGACGGTCTTTGTTTTTCGTTTTTGTTTTCTTGGGGGGGGGGGGCGCTTTTTTTCTTGTTTTGTTTGCTGTGAGTGTTATTTATTGAGGGTTTTTTTTGTGGGGTTTAATGTGTATATTTTCAAATTAGTTCAGCTTTAAACAGAGTAATAGATACGTGCAATGGCCACATAAGAGGTCAGTTTAACCTGTGAATAAATCCCGTTATCAAGAAACAACGCAACAGATGCATTTAAATTAAATATACTGTGAAGTTCTAACCGCATATTCTAGAGGTGTAACAAAATATTAATATCCTCTTCAAAATAATGGAAGTCTGCGCATGGAACCATAGATAAACCACTGAGAGTGCAAACGTTTCTAAATCTGTTTCCCTATTGCTAATATTGTGTACAGTCAACATGTGGGCATAACAGATATGCGTGAATCTGCGTATGATAACTACGTGTGTATATGAACGTTAATTCGTGTTAGTTGGTTGGTATTTGTACGGTCAGGTTAGGTCATAGGGCTCAACGTGCACGTTCAGATCAAGCTGTTTTAGCGCACGCCTGTCATGGGCACGGAGCGGGGGGGGGGGGCATTTATAAAGACTGAAAGTGAAGATGTATATACAATTGAACTTGGTGATGGCGTTTTATATATATGTTTTAATAAATAATTTATTACCCCAGAAATATGTTATAATAGTGGTCAGGGTTGGGACCCTGAATTCACTACCTTACAAAGTACATAGTAAACAATCATTACAAAATGTTAATCTATAAATAATGTACATACTAATATATAAAAAGGAGCAGTGATAAAAGTCGAAATAAAAAGAAGACTGAAAGGAGAAAAGTAAAAATGAAAGGATAGATATACTTCGAAACAAAACAATAGTACTAAGTGTGTCAGTTGTGACGGTTCTAGAACTTTTTACCACGGTTCCCAATTGTTGTCGAATTATGTATGTAAACAATTTTTGTAATACATGTATATGTATTTTTCTATTTGTCACTTATCTTTAATAACAAATTTGATACCAGTTTCATTTAGTGTACTCTTTTGTAATTTTGATTTGTATATGTAATATTTTAGGTTAACTGTTAACCAATTTACAAAGTTTAAAGTTTTGTTTTGTTTAACGACACCACTGGAGCACATTAACAAAATAAATTATCGATTATTGGATGTCAAACATTTGGTAATTCTGACTCGTATGCATCAGAGGAAACTCACTACATTTTTCCTAATGCAGCAAGGGATCTTTGTTCAGTTATGGTGCAATTTTTAGAACGAAAAAAAACCCAGTCAGCTTAATTGATTCACCGAGGTGGTTTGATCCTGCGACGCAAGTACCTCATGCGAACACTCCCCGATTGAGCTAAATCCCCCCCCCCCCCCCCCCTATTTACACATTGATTTTTACTATTTGTTATATTATATATATATTTAGAGAATAACTAACGAGCTACGAGGAATTACGGATTATCTGTCCCGAGTGAATTAATGTTGTAAACCCGAGCCTCTGGCGAGGGTTTTACAGCATTAATTCACGAGGGACAGATAATCCGTAATTCCTCGTAGTGAGTTGGTTATTCTCTTTATTACCCATTGTCAATCTTTAACGATTTTAAAAGTATATTTACGTTCTCGCTGCTGTAACAACTAACAAGCTCTACCAGCCATAACAATATATTCATACGCGCCGTTACCGGTGCACACACAACAGTATTCACCAAAGAATAGCTCCCAAAAAACCCAGTCAAAATAATAAAATAAAAACATTTTTAAACATTTGTACATATATTTTGATTTTTAATTCCGTAAATATTCGTATCGTAAAAAAATATTTGAAGTTCGTAGTAATAGTTTGACCGATGAATGGAATCATGAATGAACAAAAAGTAGTCCCGGCAGTATGTAATTGCCAATCAAATCTTGTCTTTTTAAAGCCAGCCAATCACCGACTGTAGAAGCAATCTGCACACTGTGCAGAGATCGAAAAAATATTACCCCGTATATTTGAGCCCATATGGGTAATAAATATATATCGATCCCCGTCGGTGGACCCATTGTTTCAAAGTGCACTACGACTGGTATATCAAAGACCGTGGTACGTGCTATCCTTTGTGGGATGGTGCATTTAAAAGATCCATTGCTACTAGCTGATGATTAATAAATCAATGTGCTCTGGTGGTGTCGTTAAACAAAATAAATGTCTTCTTATGTAGTACTTTGTTTAATTCACATGCTAACAAAAGTCAAAATAACTCGTCTCAAGGGAGTGATGGGGAGCCAGTTATAACGCTCCTTAATTGACAAGGTCTGTACACAGAAATTGACGTGAAATGCTGGACTTCCTCATTAATAATGAAATGTCAAATCTGGGGATATTTTTGCTGGCCGATTTATTTTTATATGTAGGCCTACCTGTATATGAATTGGATTTGTTTAAAGGGACATTCCCGATTTTACTGCATTGTAAGATGTTTCTAATTAATAAAATATTTCTACGATTAAACTTACATATTAAATATATTTTCTTGTTTCGAATATCAGTATGTGTGTATATATATATATATATATATATATACTCAATGTGTTTCTGGTCGTCTTAATATTTCTAAGAAGACCAAATATATGTTTCTGCATAAAATGTTACTGACTGTATATTAAACATGTTTCTGACTGCTTTAATATATTACTGAAACAACTGTTTCGATATTTCTTCCCATTTACCGGCAGCCGCAGTCAACGGAAAACCAGCCTAATATGGGAAGGAGAGATGACCACTTTAACTTTTTAAAAAAAGAAGAGACCAGAGTTTATGAAATTTTGAAGATAACAAAAACAGTATGACAATACCAAAAACATACGTTAATATAGCTATTTTGTTACTCAGATGCGAGGAAATCGCGTTTCAGGCCACTTAAATTTCAAAATTTCGCGGGGGAGCATGCCCCCGGACCCCCCTAGGAATCTCGGCCCCCCCCCCTATTTAAAAATCCTGGATCCGCGCCTGTTTATTGTCTACAGGATCCAGCCATATTTTAGGAAATAAAATGAAATTTAACGTAGTACACATATTAGAATGATCAGAAACACGTTTAATATACAGCCACTAATATTTTATGCAGAAAAATATGTTTGATATGTAATTACCATCGTTAAAAAGTCTCTGTTAGTCGATAACATCTTAAAAATTGCAGCAAACTCAGGAATGTCCCATTAAATCAAAGTGAAGGAATATGGCTAAAATGGTTAACTTCACTTTCCGCTTTAATGGTGGTCTTACGTCATTCAATTATAGCAAGCTATCAGATTACCTTCTATTGATTTACCCTGCGAACAAAGAAATAAAAGAAAGTACTGAAGGTATCAATTTCACACTTCGATCTATGAATCCATTTGTGACACCTAATAACCAATGTGTGTGTGTGTGTGTGTTTTGTGCTTGGGTGTCATTAAATATTCATTCATTCATCCATCCATTCGATCTATGAATAGTATAACGATTCAAGCGATGACAGCAGGGAGGACGCCATCGATGTATAATGCAATATGTACTCAAAACCTACATAACCTTTTTAATAAATAAACAAGTGATAGATGGATTTGTGTTGTTGGGGTTGTTGTTGGTTGTTTAGTTGTTTTTGTGGGGGGGGGGGGGGGGTTGTTTTGTTTTTGGGGTGGGTTTTTTGTACAATTGTTACTTTAGCATCTTTCTTATTAACATCGAATGTGTAGCGATTACTCTAGCGAATATGTTTGTTAGAAAGTAAAGTTAGTATGTTACTATCACTAATCGTCAACAAAAGATAGTTCAGCACAAGTAGTTCTGTAACACAGTTAGTTCACAAAATAAAAGAAAGTATCCATCATAAAACGAAAGTTAGGCAATCTTGACAGGTCAAGTCCAAATAGAGTGACAGCTTCCGAAATCCAGATCCGAGAATATTAGACCATCGATGACCTCTGGCGGAAACCGATTAATTCCGTGGAACTCCGGCGAACACCGTGGAACTCCAGCGAAAACCGATCACCTCCGACTCCCTCCGATGTTGACGACCACCACCCTCTCCTGAAACATCAGCAAGACGTTTCAAGCAATACAATAAGGTTCTTTATTGAGGGTAGTCTATCACAAAAACCATATAAAACAATAACAATAATCTTAAAATATATAAAACACAATAATACATACATCCGCATAAAAAGATACTAAAGTTGTACAGTATGTTTATGAAAAAAAAATATAATCTAAACTCAGTTACATTAAAAAAAATAATGAAAAATACACATTTACACAGTACATGATTAGCACGAGCAGTGAATATACTGGACGGGCCGTGACCTAAAGAAACAAACAATAGTCTACCTTTCGATGTGGGTGAAAGGGCGACACACAGATCGAAGGTCTTGATAAGTTAACTATAAAAAATAAAGCAGTACTAAAACATGGATCACAACTGTTACATAGCATACATTATATATATATATATATAGACAGACAGACAGACAGACAGACAGACAGACAGACAGACATACATACATACATATATATACACATATATACACATATATATACACACATATATATATACATATATATATACACACATACATACAAATACATACACCCACAGGTATTTTCTTTCTTTCCGACATGCTAAATGAATGCTATTAATTATTAATCATTAAACTACAACAAGGTTTACTATAATTATACTTTAATTATTACACCTATATACATCTTAGATACAACGACATGCATAATCCAACTATTAAATAAGCCAGCATTACTTTTAAACTAAATAACTATTATGTTTAATTATTCATACAGATTTATATTTAATACTAGCAATAATTTACAAAACTATAATTACGTCTTAATAATATTTGACTTAGTATAAAGAAGTTCAAATAAGAAAAGGTAAAGAAAACTAACCTCAGGATTTCAAAGATGGTGAACTTTTAGAGAAGGAAAAACATGTCTTCTTGCCAGGTGAGATTTTAAAGAGTACAGTTATTGGTCACCAGTTAGCTTAGCCAAATTAACCAATAGCAGATCCCTGGACAGTGTCATAGGTCAGTGGTCAACAGTCAAATACCATCCCAAGCTACAGTTACTGATCCAAAGTATGAACCCACTGATTAAAACTCAATGCATGTGTTTGTGTACAGTGCAGTGCAATAGTTTAAAATCGCTCAAATACCACGTGGTTACAAGTATATAACTAATAAATTTTCTCTCAACCCTTCAGGGGACATTCCTGAGTTTGCTGCATTGTACGATGTTTCCGACTAATAAAATATTTCTACGATAAAACTTACAAACTGGATTTGGAAATAATATTTTAGGAAATAAAATGAAATTTAACTTAATACAAATATTAGAACGACAAGAAACACGTTTGATATACAGCCACTAATATTTTATGCAGAAAAATATATTTGATATATAATTACAATCGTTAAAAAGTCACTGTTAGTCGATTAAATCTTAAAAATTGCAGTAAACTCAGGAATGTCCCTTTGAGCCAGATAGAATAAGACCTATGTGAGAAAGCAATGTGTGATACGTGTATCCCACAGTGTTACGCTTAACCACAAAAAAGCTAACTCTACTCTTATGTTTATAAACTCATCATTCGGTTTAACAGAATAGAACCGATATATATGTATATATATATCCCGCAATCGAACAAGAAGAGTGTGAGAAAACAAATATATTTTTATATTTTCTATGAACAATCTACGGAACAAGCCTGTTCAGTTTTCAATGTCTGGGTCTTGTCACACGCTGTTGTCCAAGCCTGGAGCCATCCTGTTTGGAACCCTTTTTCTGGGTACGATTTACTAGCCTCGCCCTTTGTTGAATACTCTCTCTCTCTCTCTCTCTCTCTCTCTCTCTCTCTCTCTCTCTCTCTCCCCCCCCCCCCCCCCCCCCCCCCTGTGTGTGTGTTCAGGATTCTGGAGTTCAGTCGTGGTACTGTCGTGATACATGTTTAATGTGATCTTTGGGTGGGGTTTTTTTAATTGAGCGCATTTCTGACACGTGCAACTCTCCTTGGTGTACTTTTTATGTGGAATTGATGGATTTCATTTTTTGTTAGTTTGTTGGGGGGTTTGGGGAGTCAGGTATTTTTTATGCATGTTGCGTTTTATATTAATACAACATTGGAAATGGTCTTACGACTGTTCAGCATGTTATTATAGGTAGTACTAAACCAAATAACTTCCAGCTGGGTTAAAGTTGGAGGTGTACCACACTTTTGATACAGAAGTTAACACCACAAGTCCTGTGATTGGTAATAAATGTGAGTGTGTTGGTTGTAAATAAATACACCTTTTTCTGGGCAAAAAACATGTATGCAATTTTATTTCATCTAGTACCACTGTGTTAAGTAGCCTTGTGCTTGAAACATGTTTGGGGTACCTGTAAAAAAAAAAAAAATCAAATTTTGTGCGGAACTAGGGTAGTCATAGACGTCACCCGTTATCTCTGAAATAAGCAGCTTCATTCCCCCGTTTTTTTCCGATTCACTTTAAGGATGAGGGGTAGTAGTATTTATATCCGTGGTGTTTATGTCGATTGACACGCAGCATGTAGGAGTTTTAGGCACTCATGTTACTATTGTCGTTAATGAGATTTGATTTGGTAGTATACACCCTATATGACTTTTGTGGTAAACTCGCATTTACGTTAACATTAATAACTGAAAATCGGGTCGTGCGTCTTCTGTGGCGTTCTATATACAATCACAGACACTTACGTACACGTATACATACACATGCACATACATACGCACACACATACACATATATGATACAGAATGTGTGTTGTTTTGTTTTAAGAGCATCATGTCAGACCCGACAATTCCATCAACTCTGTCGGTTTTCAGCTGCACCTTACTTGTCTCCCCTTTCGATAGGATTCTAAATCAGCCAATACTGATGATTATATTCGGTGTTTGTTCTTGGGTCACTCACAAAGCATTTTCTATTTTAGTGTAAACAATTCGGTTACATCTCTATATAGTCCGAAGGTTCAACACTAACTCTAGCCATAGGTTCAGTAGTTCGTAGGTTTATAGACCTAACCCCGGACTATTGAACCTTTGGACTGTACAGAGGCGGATCCAGAAGGGAGGACCAGGGGGACGCGTCCCCCAAAAACAATGTTTAAAGTGCCCTCAAAATGTTCAAGTGCCCTTTTCGTTTTTATAAAAATTGTTTTGCACGTAAGCATTTTTAGCTGCATGAAGTTAAGTTGTGCGTGTATGCGCAAGCCTGTAGATGTGTGTCTGTGTTACTGAGACTCAATACAGACTGCTAGGTACAGGGTTCGCTGCCCGGTACCGGCTTCAACCCAAAGTGAGTTCTTAAGGCCACTACACCCTTTTCTCACTCACTAACCACTAATCAACTGACAACTAACCCACTGCCCTGGACAGACAGCCCAGATAGCTCAGGTGTGTGTGTGTGTGCCCAGGACAGCGTGCTTGAAACTTAATTGGATATATGCACGAAAATAAGTTGAAATGAATGTGGGATTCACCACATTGTCTAACGCGAGTAATGAGCGCTTTAAAGTTGCGTGATCGAAGTTGCATAATATAGCCTAATAGTTTTTGCTTTGAAATTGTATAGATTTTCGATAGGCTCCGTTATTGTTATGTATATCTGCCCTAACTAGACAGCTGTCTCTAGAATAGTGCCCTTTACAGCTATAATTTTCAGATGCCCCATTGTATCGTTTTTTATGTATAACTGCTCTACCTAGACTGATTCGTCCCTAGAATAATGCCCTTTAAAAAGAAGTTATCAAAGTAAAATTACAATGAAATATATGATAGTCATAATTATATACGAAGCAAAGTTGATTCTATGGCCCTTTCCCGGGTCCCCCTCCCCATTCTCCCCCACCCGGTCAACGCTAAAATTCACGATGAAAGCGATTGAGATCTAAGAGTAACGGGTTTGTACTCTTCTAAATAATACTTTTTGGGTTATAAAACTCCAAGAGGACGTAATCACTGTCTGAAAATGGGTAATTTTGCTATAAAGATGCCAAGGGAGGGGGTTGGACACATTCTTGAGTTATAATACTATTCAATATAATGCTTAAAATAGTTTTAAAATTACTGTTTACAAATGGCTAATTTTGCGATTCGGATGCCAAGAAATGGCGTTTAAAGCCATCCAGTTTTTAAAATATCTTCTTTTTTCGTACGTACGAAATTATTTGAAGACAAAATCTAGTTTGGGCTTCTTACAAATATTAAGACGACCCAGGAACACATTGAATATACAGACACTGATATTCTAAACAAGAAAATATATTTAATATGTAAGTTTAATCGTAGAAATATTTTATTAGTCGGAACCATCTTACAATGCAGCAAAGTCAGGAATGGCCCTTTAATGCAGCTAGCGCTACAGAAAACCACAGCTTGTCATTTAGTGTACACTTCCGTTCGTACACCGTGATATATACACAAACGCATTTATATTAACTTAAAATATTAAAAATGTTATTAAGATGTCCTCTTAACGAGCCAATGTGCCCCTTTTTTCTTGCTCCGCCACCCTAAAAATATGTCCTGGATCCGCCCATGCTATAGTGCGGTTTCACACAATTCCACCACCACCCAAAAAAAGAGAGAAAAAGAAGAAAATAAACAACCAAAAAAGTGCGCATTTTGTTTAGTTAGAAAACACCTTGTATTATTGTTCCTGCTTGTTATTTTCACTCGCATTCTATCAACCCACCGCTACCTCGCTTGTTCCAGCAAGGTACGGTACTGGTTAGCCCGAGTACTCTGACTGTAAGAGAGCTAGACGGACATTTGGACAGAGTACAGTCAGAGTACTCGGGCTAGGTACTGGTATAGTATGCAAACGTTTCACACATACCAATAGATGGAAGAAACAAATATTCGTGATAATAGTTCGGCACAGAAATGCGATTTTTTTCGAAAGTCGAAGTTGGGGTATTATTGTTGATTTTGTTTGAGGGCATATTTTAGGTCTCGCACCGACTCTGGTCTGATTGAACGAGACTACTTTTTTTTATCTTTTTTTTTTTTTTTTTAAATGTCCGATTTTCGTCAGCCTTTAATTTCGCGTGGAATTTATTTTCACGAATTTTATCCAAACGCGAAAAACGCGAAAATAAAGTATTGTACAGTACTTTAAGAGATACATGTTTGTACACGCCATCAACTGGCCCTCGTTTAATAGATAATTTTGAATTTGGCCTAGGCAACGCATAAGGGTAAAATACTGACAGTGTTGCTGTTCACCTTTCCAGAAAAGCAATTACTGTTAAGTTAAACATGGCGGCAGTAGTTTACACAGTATGGCACAACCTAGAAAATAGTCAATGTTTTCTTCAAAACTTTTATCAGCGCACGCTCTCTCACGTTTGCTAATATACAATAGTATTATGGAAATTATTGTTACAAGTACCACTAAACACAGTCCAGAATGGGAAAGAAAAAAGACGATCTATCTAGTTGTAAAGGTTCAAGAAGCAATGATCCTGTAATCAGTTTCGCCTGTGTCATGTTTGGAATTATCTGTACAGCAAGTATTGTAATCTGCTGTCAACTATTGTGTACCCTAAGGCCCAAAAGGTAGCGGGTCCACAATGTTATACTGACCACTAACGAATATAATATACTTGTAATACAGCCCTAAACACGCCATAAACAATAAGATGTTCTACAGCAATTGGTGTAGCCAGGTGGGGGGTGTGGTGGAGGGGCATGGAATATTGCTCCCTAAAATCACACCTCTTGTTTTCCAGCACATTTTACACCATGCCTGTCGTACAAAAGACTCAAAGACGGTGGCCCTCAACATAGAATACATTGATGTTTACTGATAAAACAATCAAATGCAACATATTTTACATTTAATTTCTAGTTATAAATTTCACCTGAATTGGTTTTCATATAAAATATACAATAAACTACTTGGCGAGTTCTCGATGTTCTGCCTAAGAATAGTTTAACCCACCGCACACCATTTGGAAATCCTGATCGGTCCTTGAGGTATATTATAATTATTAACATGCGATGTTTAGTGTGTGCAACATGCATAACATATAATTATATTTTTTAAAAAGAAGCTTGAATTACCAAATCCAGTTTACAAATACATGTTGAGATTTAAACAACACGAATAAAAACTAATTTAACAATATGTAACTTGTTTGTTTTCTCTTGTTTTTATTAAAATTAAACTGTTTCTGTCTTTCTGTTGAGTTCTTATTGTTCATGAATTAAAACTAATTATTAAAATTGTCAGTGTACACTGACTGTGCGGCACATTTTGGTGGAGTGTGATCATCTCAAGCCGACAAGAAATGATATATTTGGCAACAGAAATGTTTTGGAATCATTTAAATTCCATCCAATGTTAATTGTAAAGTTTTTAAAACACTTTGACTTCTATACAAAATTTTAAGATATACTTAACTTGATTTTATATATTGTATTATACTTTCCCCCCCCCCCCCCCCCCCCCCCCCCCCCCCCCACAGCTCCTTACACTGTGGTTTTACACGAGTGTATATAAATATGTTCATATACTTACCATTTGTGACACCCAATAGCCGATATGTATTTTTGTGCTGGGGTGTCGTTAAACAAACATTCAATCAATCAATCAATCAATTAACCACATCCTTAGAATCAGGAATTAAAGTTAATTATTAAAATTAATCACATCCTTAGAATTCACTGCAATTCAAACATGGATGATTCTACTGAACACTTCCATCGTATTCTTCACAATGGAAATTATTAACTGGAGTATATGGTTCAGCTGGTGTGTTTTATGTTTCGACGAATCTTACTACCATTTTCTTTTATGATCTCATAAGACCTAGTATTTGGAGAACCAGTTACTATGCCTTTTTCCCCAAGTTTCCCTGTTGGTGTTTGGTTCTAACCGTACTCTATCACCTTGTTTAAGTTCTGATAACCTTTTAGCATTCATATCTATTCTTGCTTCTAGTGATGTTCTTATGCACGTGTTTGGTAGCTTTGGTTTCAGTTGACTTTCTTTCACTGGTATAAGTGTTCGGGTTTGTTCATAATTTGTTCTACTATAATTGGTTGACTGTTGAGGAGTGTTTCTCAAATTCAACAGTGCTAACATTGGATCAGATCTAGAATGCTTTGCTTTTTTCATTAGCATTTTTGCAGTTTTCACAGCATTCTCAGCTTTTTCGTTAGACTGAGCTTATCCAGGACTCGACGTTATGTGTTCAAACTCCCATGATTTTGAAAACTGTCTGAAACGCTCAGATTTGAATTGTGGACCACTGTCAGACACAACAATCTGAGGAATGCCATCCCTGGCAAAATGTTGTTTAGGTTTCTTGATCAGTTTTCGATTCTTTTTTCTCATCAAGGCAATATATTTCGAAGAAGCTACGGTAATAGTCAACTGTGATCAGATATTCCTTGTCGAAGAAGGCAAACAAATCAATTTTTGCCCATGGTCGATCTGATATGTTATGTGGAATCTGTAGGTTGTTATACTTCATGTAATTTGCATGTGTCACACTTGCTCATGAAATCTTGTATTTCACACGACATTCTAGGTCAATATATGTATCTCCTGTCCCTTTTCAGACAACCTTCTATTCCTATAGAGTGTTTCTGCCAGAAAGACATTTGTGGGTATGGCGCTATGGAATTGAATACAACCACAGTCAACGCCTCCCCCAGACAGAAAATAGGTTAAGTTTAGGTTTAGGGTTTAGAAAATCATACAGTAATAATAAGAGTAATTAATTTTGTCAAAAGGTTAACTTAAAAAAATAAAATCTGCAAACAAATGTGGGTATGGCGCCATACCCGTTTTACCCTCTGGCAGAAACCCTGCTATATGACTGTGTATTATGTTCAGCATGTTGCGTCTTAGCACATGTGGAATCACACAGCGATCACCACAAAAGATGATACCGTCCTGTACTAATAGTTCATCTCCGATATGAAAGTAAGGTTTAACATCTGGTGGAATGTCCATGTCCCATCCAGTCAGTATGACTTGTGATAGTTGCTGCATTGTGTGATCTTTTGTTGCCTGCGCTATTTCCTTTTGCTTTTTTTTTTTTTTTTGGTTACTGCCAAATAATCTGACTGTAATGTTTGTTCAATTCTCTCTTCTGTTTTTGAACAAATTATATGAATTTCATCCTGTTCTTCGTGTTGTCCCATGCCTTTTGTGTATGCTCTTGACATAATATCAGCTATATACATGTACTTTCCCTGTTTGTACTTTATTGTCAACTCGTACTGTTGCAATCGAAGTAAGATTCGTTGCCAGCGTTTCGGTGCAAGATAAAGAGCTTTCTTGAGAATGACTTCTAGCGGTTTATGATCACTTCCTACAAGAATCTTGCATCCATATGTATACTGGTGAAATCTTTACATCCCAAATACGACTGCTAGCAATTCCTTTTCTATTTGCGCATAGTTTTGTTCAGTTTTTGTTAGCGTTCGATTAGCATATTCAATGGGTTTGTTCATTTTGGAGAAGAGTCGTTCCCAGACCTTTATTCGGTGTGTCACACTGTTGAACTGTAGGTGCTTTTGAACATGTGTTGTCGTTACTGCTTTTTGGATTTCCTCAAAGGCATTATCTTGTTCATCTGTCCATTTCCAAACAACATCTTTATGCCTCAGCTTTCTAATAGGCTCACATAAGTCACTTAAGTCCCCAAAGAACTATGTTAGATAATTCAACATACCTAACAGCCGTTTAGCACCTTTGACATCATTCGTTTTTTCCATGTTTGTAATCGGTTCAATTTTCCGCTGATTAGGCTTCACTCCTTCCGATGTTAGAAGCTGTTCAGTGAATGAAGTTTCTGTCATGTGCAGCTCAAATTTGTCTTTGTTCACTTTTATGTTTCTTTCGCTATAACGATGAAGTAGTCCAATATGGTTTTTTTGTCATGATCTTTGATTGCTTGCTCACCATAAATGAGTATATCACCGTGTCACTGTTTTGACACCCGGTAAAGCGCCAGTTTCTGGATCCAAGAATTGTTGGAAGTACTCAGGAGCTGGGGATATACTGAAAAGCATGCGTAACCAATGGTAACGGTCAAATGGAGTTTCAAAAGTACGTGCCAAAATCCATTTTTCACATCACATTTGCTGAAAACTTTTGCTTGTCCAAGTTCTGGCAGTATATCTTCCAGAATTGGTAACGGGTAGTGATTTCTTTTTACAGCTACATTCATCGGTTTCGTATCGATGTATATTGAGTTTTCCACTAGACGTTTTGACTACGACCAAACTTGATACCCAATCAGTTGTTGTGTATCTACCGATGTAATGACCCCTAAGTGTTCCAGTTCTGCTTTACGTTTTGGTTTCAGAGCAATTGGTACGTGTCTAAGCGGAGTTTTGACTGGTTTTACAGTTTTATCCACTTCCAGGTGAAGGTTTCCTTTGAAAGTTTCTAATTTACCACTGTAAATATCATTGTAACTGCGTAGAATATGGCACGCAAGTCTTACTTGCAGATGCTAGATCCTATACACAATCAGGGACTTAGGCTTTGTCTTGGTGCGTTTAGAACATCTCCTGTAGAGAGCTTGTACGTTGATGCACACGAACCTTGTTTGGGTGCTAGACGTGCAAAGCTTTCTCTGCAGTACGCTACCAAGATCGACTCTTTACCAACACATCCTACACATAATGCGGTGTTTGACAACAAATATATGAAGTTGTTTGATGCAAGGCCAAATGCTATTCGTACATTTGGTCTTCGCATTAAGCGGTTTTTGTCGCTTTCCAACATTGATTTAACTGACACTTTGGAAACTCCTTCATATTTTGTTTTACCACCTTAGTGTATTACACCACCTAAAATTGTGTTTGATCTGGCACATATGAAGAAAGATCGCACAGATGCTGTTATTTATAAACAGTTTTTCATGGAAATTCAAGACAAGTACCGTGATTACATTCCTGTGTATACAGATGGATCACGGGATGGGAATTCTGTGGCTTGTGCTAGTCTTTTCATCAAACACTACATTTCCATGCGACTGCCTGACTCGGCATCATCTTTAGTGCTGAAGTTTGGGCAGTCATTAAAGCCTTAGAAGAAATCAAAGATTCAATAGGATCCAAATTTATTTTTACTGACTCACTTTCGTGCCTCCAAGCTTTGATCAATATGAAGCTGGACCATCCCTTAATTAGGATGGTAATACGAAAGTGTGTCTTTTTATCTATTGCCAATAAAGATGTTGTATTTTGTTGGGTGCCCAGCCATGTTGGTATCAGGTGTAATGAAAAGGCAGATTCTGCTGCCAAGTCTGCTTTGGATTTGCCTCATGCTAGGGTTGGTGTACCGTATACTGATTTTAAACTTAGTATCAACCAATTTATCTTTTCGACTTGGCAACATGATTGGGACGGTGCGGTTGCGAACAAGCGTCATGTTATCAAGCCAGTCTTGGGAGAGTGGCAGTCCTCCTATAGACAGTGTAGGAAGGATGAAATAGTCTTGTGTCGTGCTCGCATCGGTCATATTTACTTGACCCATTCATTTATTTTGAAGAAGGATCCTCCACCTCAGTGTGAGCACTGTCAGTGTACTCTGACGGTGCTCACATTTTGGTGGAGTGTACCCATCTGAAAGAAACTAGAAAAGATATATTTGGACCACGACATGTGATGGAATACTTTCGATTCCATCCAGAACTTATTTTACAGTTACTACGTGATAATGCGTTCTATTATAAATTTTAAATATTATCTAACTGTGATATTTGTATTTTTCACAGTTCTTTACACTGTGTTTTAATTTAACTGTTGAATTTTTATCTTGATGTTGATCATCAATTGTTTTGCATTTACCATAGTTTGACACCCAATAGCCGATGTATTTTTCGTGCTGGGGTGTCGTTAAACATGCATTCATAGTGTTGCTTTCATCTTTTTATACATGTAGAATATTTTGATGTTGAATCTCAACGAGATCCATTTTCTGGATAGCATTTGATCCAAGAAGAGGCATAAAATCATCATCGACAACTACAAATTTCACTCGGTATCTTGCTTTTGTCTTCGGATTTTTTTTTAGCATTTTAGCAATAATGTACAAAAAAGTAAAGTTTGTTTTATTTAACGACGCCACTAGAGCACATTGATTTTTTTTAATCTTATCATCGGCTATTGGACGTCAAACATACGGTCATTCTGACACTGTTTTTTAGAGGAAACCCGCTGTAGCCACATAGGCTACTCTTTTACGACAGGCAGCAGGGGATCTTTTATTTGCGCTTCCCACAGGCAGGATAGCACAAACCATGGCCACAAACAAAACATATATACATACATACATATATATATATATATACATACATATATATATATATACATACATATATATATATATATATATATATATATATAGATATAGATATAGATATAGATATAGATATAGATATACATACATACACATACACATACACATACACATACACATACACATACATATGTATATGTAATATTATGTTATATTATATTGAAAAAGATATACATGTGTGTGTGTGTGTATATATATATATATATATATATATATATATATATATATATGTATGTATGTATGTATGTATGTATGTATGTGTGTGTGTATGTATGTATGTATGTATGTATGTATGTATGTATGTATGTATATATTATATATACACACACACAGTATATTAGTGGATGCGAAACTATTTTTTTTTATCAAAAAGCACGTGTGCAAAAACAGCTTGTGCAACACATTTCTCATATCACTAACACTAAAACACCTTTTTTCTGTTTTTGTTGATAGGTGTGAGGCATGATGTAAAGTGATACTTTGTATATGACGCTTCACACGTGATAACGATCCTTGACGGCACCAGCCGGACGTTTTAGTGCCTGATGTCGCCTCGCCTCTCACTTCGGAGGGTGCGAGGATTGACACCCGTCTACAATAAATCTGACTGTTGCCGGGGTGTGGACATAGATACGACTGCACCTAGAAACCAGAGCTTAACGATACCACAGCGTACACACCCGAATATGCAAGTAAGTTGATTTATATTATACCTGTGTACAGATGTTTATCCCTTTTGTAACATTGTTTATTATTTTTAGGTGGTTTTGTTTGATGTTGTTTTGTGTGTGCTGGGTAATATTTATTTTATGAAATGCCAGTTACAATTTTTTATTTTTTAAAGGTACGCATGCATATACATACATATTATATAATTGTAAATCTGCATATAATATACCCACCAGCAGGTTAATATTTACATGGAAATATAAAAAAAATTTAAAAAATTAAACATAGACATATATTTACAAATACACTTAATATGCATACAAACAAAACAGGTTAAGGATACTCTTCATTATAACAATTCATGAAAAACAAATGGTGAATTAGGTCGGGGGGGGGGGGGGGGGGGGGCAGATTTTTTGTATCGGCTTTGTTGCTTGAAATAGTAATGTTTTCACATAAACTGACTTTCCTGCCCCTGACAGGCGTGCGCTACAACAGTTTGTTCTGAATATGAAGTAAAACCCTATGACCTGACCTGACCTGTCATAAACTGATCTTATCTGGTGACAAATTATAAATTATAGCACAGGGAAAGAAAAAAGAAAGAAAGGAATGTTTTATTTAACGACGCACTCAACACATTTTGTTTACGGTTATATGGCGTCAGACATGGTTAAGGACCACACAGATTTTGAGAGGAAACCCGCTGTCGCCACTACATGGGCTACTCTTTCCGATTAGCAGCAAGGGATCTTTTATTTGCGCTTCCCACAGACAGGATAGCACAAACAATGGCCTTTGTTGAACCAGTTATAGATCATTGGTCGGTGCAAGTGGTTTACACCTACCCATTGAGCCTTGCGGAGCACTCACTCAGGGTTTGGAGTCGTGTATCTGGATTAAAAATCCCATGCCTCGACTGGGATCCGAACCCAGTACCTACCATCCTGAAGACCGATGGCCTAACCACGACACCACTGAGGCCGGTTATAGCACAGTGAATGCTATAGAAGCACAATGACTTCTGGAAATAATTAGTTATAAATTATTGCACAATGAATACTATAGAAGCAGTTTTTCAACAAAAACAAAAATATATATATATATATAGGACATGTACAGTGAAGAAAGGAAGGACATATTTTATTTAACGACGCACTCAACACATTTTATTTACGGTTATATGGCGTCAGACATATGGTTAAGGACCACACAGATATTGAGAGAGGAAACCCGTTGTCACCACTTCATGGGCTACTCATTTCGATTAGCAGCAAGGGATCTTTTGTATGCACCATCCCACAGACAGGGTAGTACATACCACGGCCTTTGATATACCAGTCGTGGTGCACTGGCTGGAACGAGAAATAGCCCAGATGGGGCCACCGGCGGGGATCGATCCCAGACCGACCGCGCATCGAGCGAGCGCTGTACCACTGGGCTACGTTCCGCCCCTGGCTAGAACGAGAATGTACAGTGAATGCTCGTGAAACAATACACGTATTTAATATACAATAGATAAATGCGATCATGCGTTAAGCTGAATATTCTAGTTGTTTTCTTTATCATGAGTTTATGGTCAAATATTGGAATATCCAATACGATACAATACAATACAACAGACACGGATGCAGGATTTCTGAAAGGGGGTGGGGGGGGGGGAGGTCCAAATGTGATGACTCTTATAGCTGAACACATCATGCTCGTATTTACAAAAAGGGGGGGGGGGGTCCGGAAACCTGGATCCGCTACTGTACAATACAATACAATTTTTATTGCAATCATTGTATAAGTTCACTGGCTAAGGGGACAGATTCCTATTTAAATAGAAAGAAAACATAAGAACTAGTTATAACAACAGTACTACTCATTGCATATACTGTAACTTCTGTTCGTTATCGATTATGTCAGATATTGTGATGTCATAAATAAATAGTAAATGGATGTTAAATGGCAACAAAAGTAATATGTATGAAGAGGATAAACGCAAATAGTGGAAATATATCAGATTTACCGGAACATATATATATATGTGTGTGTGTGTGTGTGTGTGTGTGTGTGTGTGTGTGTGTGTGTGTGTATACAAAACAAATATGGAGTTATAAGACTCCATCATATGCGATCATGTGGGATAGAAAAAGTACACCCGTGGTGGTGAAAATTTCGACCTGGGACGAGGTTTGTTATGACTCATCTCTCCTTTTACTCAGCGCGCCTCTTACAGCTGAACACATCATGCTCAAATTTACAAAATTTACATGTATGTATATATATATATATATATATATATATATATATATATATATGTAAATTTACATATATGTAAATATATGTAATATATATATATATATATATATATATATATATATATATATATATATATATATATATATATATATGTGTGTGTGTGTGTATATAATACAATTTTTATTCCTAATATATGATATTGACGATACCGAAAAACACTCCGGTAATAACCTATATATGTATACATGTATATATATATATATATATATATATATATATATATATATATATATATATACCGGTTTATATTATTTATGTATGTATGTATGTATGTATGTATACAAAACAAATGTGGAGTTATAAGACTCCATCATATGTGGGATAGAAAAAGTACACCCGAGGTGGTGAAAATTTCGACCTGGGACGAGGCTTGCCACCACCGAGGGTGTACTTTTTCTGTCCCCCATGACCACATATGATGGAGTCTTTTTCTCTCATTCATTCGGTAAATAAACCATTATTTTACACGAACAGACAAAGGTGGCTGAACAGTTAACTTTTTTATTTGACCATTTTATCATAAATAAACTGCACTATCGTATTTACCGTGTTTGTTTCATGTGTTAACTACAAATTAACAAGATAGCTTTTAAAATGAAGGTTTTAATAAAAAATATTAATTTAAAACTGTGTCTAATGACCTCATGTCACCACCTCACATTAATATGATGTCATATATTACCACCGACGTCGTGTTAAACGCAAGCGCGTGATATCCCATGTATAGAAATTTCTTACATGGCTGTCTTTCATGGGATAGCTCTGTTCCATATACCTGAGGATGAGAGAAAGAAATTTCTTACATGGCTTTCTTTCATGGGATAGCCCTGTTCCATATACCTGAGAATGATATATATATATATATATATGTCAACTCTCTAAGTGTGGGGGTGCATCTCAAACCCCATTATCATACAACTACTATGTTATGACACGATTTTTGGTTCTTTATTGCAGGTAAAACTGGTTTTGTTTTTGGTTGTGTTGATAACAATTCAACATGCATGTACAAGTTCATTCATTGGAAGGCGTATAGTATCCAAGAACATGGTTAGTATAGTTTATATATATATTTGTAATTACATACCAAAAAAAAACCTATATCTAGTTTAATTATTGAAACAGAAATTAATTAGAGTTTGTTTGTATTCCTGCATAGCGTCGACTGTCGATAAATGTTAAATGTGTGTATCCATGACATCAAAAAAGAAACCCATAATATATACTAAAAGGCAAAAGTTATTGTGACACACAAAACACAAAGATATTTGATGATACGTTTTTACTGCCGTGTATGAAACGTTATAACATGGAAATGTCCGAAGGTATGAAAACGAGCAATAGTCCATGAAAACGGCGCACCTGTCATATGTAAATGAGCCGCATCACTAGAGGGGGTCCAGAGCGACGTTCACACAGTCAGTAGCGAGTGTGTCCACCTTGAGCATTGATACAGGCCTGGCACCGTCGGCGCAAAGCATGCAATCGCTGCAACAACTGCTTGGTTGCATTTCTTTGAGCTGTTTCATGCACATTTTCTCTGGTTTACATCCATAAATCCATTCACAAATTTATTACTCCAAACAATCCATGTCACAATAACTTTTGTCTTTGAGTATATAATACGGTTTCGCCAATTGAGGCGGGACGTAGCCCAGTGGTAAAACGCTCGCTTGATGCTGTTGATAACCTTAGAATCGGTTTGGGGTTTTTGTTTTTGTTGGAGTTTTTTTTTATGCGTACGTTTTCCCACCTTCCGTGCCCGCGCCGCAAACATGACAGCCAAACAGCCGCATGTTGTATGTGTTAAATAGGTATTTCTTTCCTCTGATTGCAGGTGGAGAGGGATGCAGATGTGGAGCTAGAGGATGTGGAAGAGGATCTGCAGCAGCTGGCCCAGTTCATGGAGTCTCAGAATCGCTATGACGACACTGTCAATTAGCACTCATCAACTTTTAAACTATCCTGTATGTTCATGTCAACAAAATTAACAGCTGGACTACTGACCAACATACAGTAATAAAAATAGTGTTGATGAGTTGATGCTTGTTTTGTTGTTGTTTTGGGCTGGTGATGGGGCGTGATTTCTTTCTTCTTCTTTTTTCTTTTTCTAAATTGGGTGGGGGTTATGGGATTTGTTTTGGTGTTTTTGGTGGCAGCGGCAGTTTTGGGGGTTGCTCTATTTTGTAAACGATGAACTATCTATACTAGACCTTGCTACTAAAGGAAAAATGTAGCGGGTTTCCTCTGTAAAACTATATGTCAGAATTATCAAATGTTTCACATCCAATAGCCGATGATTAATACATCAATGTGCTCTACTAATGTCGTTAAACAAAACTAAGTTTTTAACTGAGCCAGTCCTATCAGGACTATTTTAATAATGTATACTTTTTGTCTGTTCTTTATCACCCCAAAAAGGTGTTGCATACTAGCTGTTTTTGAACTAAATGTGTACATATCCTTAAAATTTCTTTTTCTTTTTCTTTTGTTTTTTTATGTACAAAATAATACGGAGGTAAAATTTACTTAGGGCTGCTAAAAGCAAAACGATGACCAGAAACGCATTGACTATAGAGCCACTGGAAATATAAACACGAAAATGTATGTAATTTTAGTTGTTAAAGAAGCCAACCATCACCGCCACCTCCCACCCCTACCCCCATTTCAGATGAGAGAGAGGGGGCGGGACGTAGCCCAGTGGTAAGGCGCTCGCTTGATGCGCGGTCGGTTTGGGTATCGATCTCCGTCGGTGGGCCCATTGAGCTATTTCTCATTCCATCCATTGCACCACGACTGGTATACCAAAGGCTTTGGTATGTGCTATCCTGTGTTGGATGGTGCATATAACAGATCTTGCTACTAAACAAAAATGTTTCGGGTTTCTTCTCTAAGACTGTCAAAATTACCAAATGTTTGATATCCAATAGCGGATGATTACTAAATCAATAGGCTCTAGTGGTGTCTTTAAATACCTTGAGAGTCAGTGTTTTTAAGTGGTGCTTGTGGGTGGGTGGGGTGGGGGGGGGGGGGGGGGGGGGGGGGGAGGGCAATAATTAGGGTCGTTATTACGCAAGGCCCGAGACGTCTAGCTAACGAACTGGGTCGATTTAAACTCCTTTTCTTGACATCTGAATCGCAAAATTAGCCATTTGTAAACAACATTTTAAAAACTGTTTTACGAATTATTTTGCATAGTATTAACACAGTGTAATTTTCTTTCTGTTCTTTTACCAAACAGAAGTCACAAGTTGGTGATGGGTTTTTTTCTTATTTTCTTTTCCAACAAGAAACATGATTAACAAGTTAACAACATGGTGATACAGATAATATACAAATCTAACCTCTTAGGTGAACGATATGGAGTTGACACTGCGACCGAGACTTCCCAAAAGAATGACAGCAGAGCTATCCTCATTGGGTTTCCCCTTCGGTCTCTCTGGGTCTATATATGTTCATGTATAGCAAAATGAATATTTATAATGTTTGTTGCCGTGGGTTATAGTCCTTAGCTGATAAGCTGGCGGCAATAATTAAAAGCCCCAAGAACATTTTAAAATTACTTTGCTTTAAACGTGATTTTTTGGCACCTGAATCGTAAAATTAGCCATTTTTAAACAATTTTTTTTTTACTATTTTAAGTATTATTTTGCATAGTATTATAACCCGGTCAAGAATGTTTTTAAACTATTAATTAGATAGCCTTAGACGCGATTTCTTAATTAGATATTGTGTTATAACAGGTTTAATTTTGTTCCTAGTGTCTTCATGGACATTATGGGCTAAGTATGCTTGAATTTGATAGTACATTAATTTTTATATGAAAAACACAAAAATATTTTTTGGAAAAAGTAGGTCCCTAGCCGCATACCCCCCCCCCCCCCCCCACCCCACCCCCCCCCCCCCCCCCCCCCCCCCCCCCCCCCCCCCCCCCCCCCCCCCCCCCCAGCTCCGACGGCCCTGACTAAAATTTTAATGTGCATAGTATTCAATACAAAATCTCAACTTAACGTTAATTTTCTGTTTGACTGATTTCTATAAATCCAAAAAGGTGATTTAAAATAGGATTTCGTTCTACCAGAGAGTATTGATGTTGAACTTCACTCAATGTTTTGCCTTTTATATAGTTTGACACCCAATAGCCGATGAATTTTAAAAATATCGGAAAATTCCGGAAAGTTGATCGCCCTGTGCTGAGGTGTCGTTAGAGAGAGAGAGAGAGAGAGAGAGAGAGAGAGAGAGAGAGAGAGAGAGAGAGAGAGAGAGAGAGAGAGAGAGAGAGAGAGAGAGAGAGAGAGAGAGAGAGAGTCAAAGCTACCACCATTTTAAGTAAGTGTAAATTACGTGACCACAAAATGGGATCAAAGTCTGTCTACTTTATTTGGTCACACACACACACACACACACACACACACACACAACGTTGAACTCCACTGGAATATTATGCAGCACATCATTCTACATGGAATAACTATGGTCGTAGCGCTTTGACTCTCTTGGGTAGAACGAAATCCTATTTTAAAGGGACAGTCCTGAATTTGATGCAATTTTTAAGATGTTATCGACTAACAGAGATTCTGTAACAACTGTAATTACATATCAAATAAAAAAAATTGCATAAAATATTAGTGGCTGTATACTAAACGGGTTTCTGGTCGTTCTAGTATTTGCACCAGGTTAAATTTCATTTTATTTCCTTAAAAAAATTGTTTTTCCTTACGTACGAAATTATTTGAAGACAAAATCCAGTTTGGGCTTCTTACAAATATTAAAACAATCTTACAATGCAGGAAACTCAAGACAGTCCCTTTAAGCAACTTTTTTGGATTCTGCCTCCAGATTAATAATGAAAATACTTTTTTGACCTATACAATTTACCAAATGTGGGGCCTAGTCAGGATACTGATTTAGTTCCATAGCCAATATATACTCATTTAGACTCATGGACGGGACGTAGTCCACTCGTAAAGCACTCGCCTCATGCGCGGTTAGTCTTGGATTGATCCGTCAATGGGCAGATTGGGCTATTTCTCGTTCCAACCATTCCACAACTGGTTTAACTAAGGCCGTGGCATGTACTATCCTGTGTGTGTAATATTGCATATAAAAGATGTTTTTGTTTAACGACACCACTAGAGCATATTGATTTATAATCATCAGCTACATTTGAACATTTTGACATATAGTCTTAGAGAGGAAACTCGTTACATGTTTCTATTAGTAGCAAGAGAATTTTTTTATTGCTCTATCCCACCGACAGGATAGCACATACCACGGTTTTTGATATACCAGTTGTGGTGCACTGGCTCGAACGAGAAATAGCCCAATGGGTCCACCGACAGGGATCGATCCCAAACCGATCATGCATCAAGCGAACTGGGTTACGTACCCCTTCCCCCGCATATAAAAGATCCCTTGCTGCTAATCGGAAAGACTACCTTACAGCATGGCGGCAGCAGATTTCCTCTCTTTTTCTGTGGTTATTGACCGTATGTCCTACCGTAATTAAAATGTGTTGAGTGCGTTGTTAAATAAAACATTCCTTCCTTCATCCATATATGCTTGTAGCTTGCACTGATTCAACACACACACAGAAACCTGCAAGCTGCCCCCACTCCCACCCCCTGCCCCAACCCCACAATAACCACTTTTCCTTGTGCTGGGGTTTTGTGAAACAGGTCAGGTCAAGTCATAGGGTTTTACGTGCACATTCAGAACAAGCTGTTGTAGCGCACGCCTGTCGTGGACACAAGAGCCGGCCTTGGCCGGCTCCTCCGTCCATGACAGGAAAGGTGGGGGGAGAGGAGAGGAGGGACCGCCTGCACTGGCAGGTGCAAGGGAGCACCAGCAGCCCGATCAAATCGGTAGCAGGCGGGTGGGGGTGGTAGTGGTGCTATGGAATTTGAATGGAGCAGTTAAATGCCAAAGAGAAAAGGGTGCGCAATTTTGATTGAGGGAATTTGGCGCAATTTCGAACGGTCGGTCGAAAAGTAAATGGCCGAGGTTTTGATATCAGTTTTGTGAAACAGTCATTCGTTTCTTTTATAGTTTGCCAACGTACTCATTTGGGCTTATATAGCACTTTTTAGCTCTCATTAAAAAACAATTGCCAGCATATGTGTTTAGTGATAAACATAATATATTATGCATTTGAACTGTACATATCGACAGACAGTACTCATATAAGCTTATGGGACCGGCCTCGGTGGCATCGTGGTTAGGCCATCGGTCTACAGGCTGGTAAGTACTGGGTTCGGATCCCAGTCGAGGCATGGGATTTTTAATCCAGATACCGACTCCAAACCCTGAGTGAGTGCTCCGCAAGGCTCAGTGGATAGGTGTAAACCACTTGCACCGACCAGTGATCCGTAACTGGTTCAATAAAGGCCATGGTTTGTGCTATCCTGCCTTTGGGAAGCGCAAATAAAAGATTCCTTGCTGTTAATCGGAAAGAGTAGCCCATGTAGTTGCGACAGCGGGTTTCCTCTCAAAATCTGTGTGGTCCTTAACCATATGTCTGACGCCATATAACCGTAAATAAAATGTGTTGAGTGCATCGTTAAATAAAACATTTCTTTCTTTCTTTCATATAAGCTTATAGTCAACATAAGAAATCACAGCCGATACTCATTGCCAACCATCACCACACTATACAGGGCTCGACCTTATACCCGGTATGCAACTCTTAGGAAATCCTGGCACAAGCTCAAGGTAATAAGAAAATTTAACATTGCCTTATTAAAGTGAGGTTCAGGCATGCCCATCATGCCCTTTTAAGGGCCCCTATGGGCAACCTAAGAAGACAACTCAATGCCATCTAGGTCCACTTAACGAGCTACTCTCGGCATACTAATCTTCCAAAACTATATGTAGCTCCCTATCTTTAATTTTTGGCGGACCGTTCAAAATTGCGCTAATTTCCTTCTCAAAAATGCGCACCCATTCTCTTTGGCTTAATCCTACGGGACTTTCCAAATTCCATACCACCCTCCGCCTGTTACCGGCCCCGGTCGGATTGCTGGTGCTCCCTTGCACCTGCCAGTGCAGGCGGTATTCCCTCCAACCAAACCCACCCCTTTCCTGTCCTGGACAGAGGAGCCGTCATCTGTGCCCAGGACAGCCGTGCGCTACAACAGCTTGTTCTGAATGTGCACGTTAAACACTCTGACCTGACCTGACCTGACCTGACCTGACATGCCACCCACCCCGGACACCATCTCCGACAGATCCAGAAACCTGTTGCAAGGCAACCTACAAGCTGTTTGATGTACGAGATATAGAGATATATGACTAAATGTTTGTTTTTACCACAGGGTGTGAGAAAACAATTAGCACTTTCCTCCATGTAACGGAATACTTAGTAGTAGGTGTTTTGTGTACCAGTGATAACCCAGATCAAATCACTGATAGACCAGCTGGTGTTTAGTGGTAACAATAAATCATGCACACACACAACGTATATAGTCATAGGCGTCGGAAACGGGCAGGGTGGGGCAGGAAGGCTCTGAAACTTGGGGGAGGGGGCCACAATATGAACTCGCATTTAATAAGTGCCTCCCCTCCCCAGTTGCTGCCATTTTCCGACGTCTATGTATAGTAATATAACACGAGTCCTACCCAGCCTAAAATAAATAAAATTATTTTACTTTTTTTAAATTATAATTTAAAATAAAAAAATAATAATCTTTTGACGGCAATATAAAAAGCACATATGGCCAACTTGTTGACTTTTTGTTAGTTAGTGTAAGCATTTGCTTTATTTGCCACTATGATAATCAAATCTATGGTCTCCTATTTCATTTCATTTTAACTTATTTTCGTGCTTACATCCAATCAGACCGGCCTCGGTGGCGTAGTGGTTAGGCCATCGGTCTACAGGCTGGTAAGTACTGGGTTCGGATCCCAGTTGAGGCATGGGATTTTTAATCCAGATACAGACTCCAAACCCTGAGTGAGTGCTCCGCAAGGCACAATGGGTAGGTGTAAACGGTTTACTAAACCACTTGCACCGACCAGTGATCCATAACTGGTTCAACAAAGGCCATGGTTTGTGCTATCCTGCCTGTGGGAAGCACAAATAAAAGATCCCTTGCTGCTAATCGGAAAGAGTAGCCGATGTAGTGGCGACAGCGGGCTTCCTCTCAAAATCTGTGTGGTCTGACACCATATAACCGTAAATACAATGTGTTGAGTGCGTCGTTAAATAAAACATTTCTTTATTTTACATCCGATCAAGGTTCAAGCTTTGTCATGGCCACACACCTCAGCTATCTGGGCCGTCTGTCCAGGACAGTAGGTTAGTTGTTAGTGAGAGAGAAGAGGGTGTAGTGCTCTTACACCTAACCCATTGAGCTGTTAAAACTTGCTCTGGGTGGGAGCTGGTAGCCTAACATTAATATTTCCGACGTCTTAACCATGACAACGCCGAGGTTGGTCCTCCCTCTATTAAATAAAGTCCTTTTTCTAATAGCTGCATGTATTCAATAAACACATATGCCATAAAAATATATATTTATTTAACCATGACAACGCCGAGGTCGGTCCTCCCTCTATTAAATAAAGTCCTTTTTCTAATAGCTGCATGTATTCAATAAACACATATGCCATAAAAATATATATTTATTTTAATATTACTGTACATGTAACAAGAATAAACAAACATTGGAACTATGCACAAAACTTGTGATATATCCTAGTGGAGAAAAGAAACAAAATACATGTATTAGTAAAGCAACAATTGTGTTCAGACATCTCAGCACACATAAGCATACGAGACAGGGGGTGGGGCAAAGTTGCCCACCCTGCCCCCCTAGTGCTGGAGTGAAACCTCAAATTTGCACAAAAATGATCGATATTCTGGCAAAATGTGCTAACCTGAGACCTTTTTACCATGTATTTCCATCATTCTACCCTCAAAATTAGTTGTAATTTATGTAAAAAGGCATAGCGATTCGTTTTTCAATCCTATATACATGTAGGTTTGGTAGTAATGCTAATACAGTGAAACCTCTCAAAACCAGACCCTTTGTAAACCGGAATTACCTCAAAACCGGACATTTTTCATGGTCCATTTTTTAAACATCAGTACAGAAGGGAACCTCTCTAAACTGGATACCTCTTAAAACCGTACTACTTACTTGGTACCGAGGGTGTCCGGTTTAGGACAGTTTCACTGTATTAATAGATGTTATTATCCAGATTCGGGCATTTTCGTTTAATTCGGGCAAAAAACCCAGC
Source organism: Gigantopelta aegis (assembly GCF_016097555.1). NCBI lineage: Eukaryota > Metazoa > Mollusca > Gastropoda > Neomphalida > Peltospiridae > Gigantopelta > Gigantopelta aegis. Next base: position 36,752,522 of record NC_054702.1, read on the forward strand.
ATGTCCCCTTTAAAAATTGGGGAGCCTGTATGCCTATGTAAGCACATTTAAAAAAAAAAAGACTATTTGATGTCTAATGTTCACATCTCTCACTATCTCGAACATGTGTGGATGACTATTTGATGTCTAATGTTCACATCTCTCACTATCTCGAACATGTGTGGATGACTATTTGATGTCTAATGTTCACATCTCTCACTATCTCGAACATGTGTGGATGTAACAGATAGTCAAAGAGAAATCCTAACACAATAACATAATTTACTTCTGCTAAGTAGCCTAGTAGCAAAAAACTAGAGCACACTGATTTATTAATCATCGGCTATTGGATGTCAAACATTTGGTAATTTCGACATATAGTCTCAGAGAGGAAACTCGCTACATTTTTCCATTAGTAGCAAAGGATCTTTTATATGCACCATCCCACAGACAGGATAGCACATACCACGGCCTTTGATATACCAATCATCGTGCACTGGCTGGAACGAGAAACAGCCCAATGGTCCCTAGTAGCAAGGATCTTGTATATAGGGTGTATACTACCAAATCAAATCCCATAGACGACAATAGTAACATATGTGGCTAAAACTCCTACATGCAACGTATCAATCGACACAGACGCCATGGATATAAATACTACCACCCCTCACCCTTAAAGTGAATCACAAAAAAGTGGGTGTCAAGCTGCTCATTTCTGAGATAACAGGTAGCGTCTATGACTACCCTAGTTCCGCACAAAATTTGAGTACTTTTTTTTACAGGTACCCCATACATGTTCCAAGCACAAGGCTACTTGACACAGTGGTACTAGATGAAATAAAATTGCATACATTTTTAGCCCACATGAAACTAATTTTTTTTACAACCAACACACTCACATTTATAACCAATCACAGGACTTGTGGTGTTCACTTCTCTATCAAAAGTTGGGTGCACCTCAAACTTTGACCCAGCCGGAAGTTATTTGGTTTAGTACTACCTATATGCACTTCCCACAGAGAGTAGAGTACATACACTGTACCACTGTGTTCAATATACCCATCAGGGGACATTTGCTGTAATGGGGAAAACTCCAGGTCGGTCCACCAAGAGAGTTGGAAGGAAGGAAGGAAATGTTTTATGTAATGACGCACTTTTTATTTACGGTTATATGGTGTCAGACATATGGTTAAGGACCACACAGATATTGAGGGAGGAAACCCACTGTCGCCACTTCATGGGCTACTCTTTTCGATTAGCAGCAAGGGATCTTTTATATGCACCATCCCATAGACAGGATAGCACATACCATGGCCTTTGATGTACCAGTCGTGGTGCACTGACTGGAGCAAGAATGTGACGGGGATCGATCCCAAACTGACTGTGCATCAAGCAAGCACTTTACCACTGGGCTACATCCTCCCCCCCCACCCCCCACCCTCCAAGAGAGTTGATGCAACTACATACTGCATCTCAGATAAGTGTTCTACTCACCTCCCATCAGGAAACATATACACAATGTCATAATCACTGGGTGGATTACAGGACAGAACCCAATGGACAGAAGGAAACCTTTTATTCTATGATGCACTCAGTACATTTCTATTTATGGTTAAATGATAGGACCACACAGTTAATGAGAAAGGAAACCTGCTGCTACAACTCCGTGAGCTAATTGGGTTTTTGGGGGTGTTTTTTTTTTTAATTAACAGCAACTGGGTTGTTGGATTAATATGTGAAGCAAACACATTTTTGGGCTGTTTTTTCTTTTATATATTGGAATTTAAAAAAAAGAAGTATTTTGTGTTTCCAGCCGTACCCCAGTTTTTGCATACATGTACGTCTCAAATTATGTGTAGTTCAATAGCCTTTATGTCTACACTGACATTAAAGTGTTCCAGATAGTGAAAGTAACTCTGGCATAGGAAGCGGGGGTGGGGGGGGAGTGGCACGCGCGGCGGGGGGAGTGGCACGCGCGGCGGTGGCGATGGGACGCACATGTGCCCCCCCCCCACTTTTTAGCAGTACCAATGTTGTTTATATATTTATACATGTATTTATATATATATATATATATATATATATATATATATATATATATACACACACACACATTTGTGTGTGTGTATGCCCCCACCCTCCCACCCCCACTACATACACACACTTTTTGGCATCTTTCCATGAGTAATGCCCATGAGTAATAATAATTGGCACAATATCAAGCTATTAAAAATTACAAAATGTTGTTTCACCCGTTTGTATGAATTGATATGACAATGTATCAAGAAAAACTGTGACTCATATTTGTGTAGATGTAACATGTGCAAAATAGAACTGTCATGTGAACACTACAGTAACTGCAAATATCTGACCCATGCCAGTAAACCAACACAGGTTAGTTTTTGGCCCGTGTTAAAATGCTGTCAGTGTAAAGTGATCAGTATATCGTCCACGTCACTTGTTTCATGCGACCATTCCTTCCTGTTAACACTTCTTCTAATGCCATCCTGGCCTGGTCTGAAATCATAAAACCACATAAAACACACTAAGTAAACAACTTTGCATATAAATTAATTTTTCACAAGCACAATCAGGGCTAAATAAACAAACAAACAAAAAACAGCCAAGAATTCTGCTGAATTATAGCTTGTGAGAAACTGACCTAAACGTGAAACTTTAACAGTAAATTTTCACACAAAAGACGACACGGTCTAAAATGTAAGATCTGTAACTAACCTTTTTGCTTCGTAAACAGGAGTACAGAAATGGAAAATATTTCACTAGCCCACCCGAACAGAACGAACTAAAATTTAGTATCCCGCCAGAATTTCTACTAGTCCGTAGTCTATAGAACAATATATTATTAACACTATTATAAAAATAACATAACAGTGTCTTCACTTCAAATGATATATATAGATATATTGACAAAACATTATTAAGAACACTTGGTAAGTGATCAACATCACGTGGTAAATGAAATAACAAAAAAACAAGGCAGATAGGCTGTTGGATTGGTAGTTGCATTTTTTAACTTGTCCGTCAAGAATTTTAATCGCATTTGGTGAGTGGGCGAGTACTTTCTGCAGTCATTGCAAAGGTGAGATAAAAAGGTACCCTTTTAATCAGGCTGAAGAAGACATATTACTGACCCTCCTTGTTTCAAGTACCCTTGTGCTTGAAATATGTATGGGGTACCTGTAGAAAAAAGTACTCAAATATTGAGTGGAACTAGGTTAGTGATAAACACTACCCATTATCTCTGAAATGAGCAGCTTGACCCTGAATATTTTCTGATTCACATTAAGGGTGAGTAGTGGTAGTATTTATATCTGTGGTGTTTATATCGATTGTTATTACCCTCCTGGTGAAGATATAGTGGTGTCGTACAAATTTCGTACGCACCACCAGGTGCGTATTACAAACTGTATTTTGATTCGTGAACAGGGAACAGAGTCAATTTCGATTGGTTGGACAGCGACCTTATTAGCATAACGGGACTATTTTTTGCATTCATAATTAATGTCAAGCTAGGTCAATAACATCCCACAACTTTTACTACTAATGTCATTCACCGATTCAGCAATGTCATTCATTAAAAGTTGATGTAAACTGGACAGCGCAATAAATGAAACATATCCAACGTTAATTTTTTTTATATGATATATTTGACAAAAGGTACTTTTTTATTTTTTAAAACTTAAACTTAGTATTTTTTGTAGAATTATGAAAAATTAAAATATACCGACCTGTAAACAGCGTTGTTTGCTTGTTGTAGAAATTTAACAGGGGTCAAGGTAGACCAGTTTTTATTTTAATGTGGCGAAGCATTGTAATATAGCTAATTTTGAATTTGAATGACGTCAGAATTCAAATGACGTCACTTTCTACCTCCTTACAATAACCATAAATTGGGTACATGACGTTTCCGTTTTAAGAATGCTGGAAAAAATCCAATGCAAAATTCCTATTTATTTTTAAAAAAAATTTGAACATTACTGAAGCACCTGAATGTGTCTGAAGAAAATTCTGTGATTAAAAAATTGTACATTTGACGAAATATGGACTTCAAGTGAAATTACGGTAAGATATGCTATATTTATTGTGTACAAAGCCACAACAAGGGCGCGAAAAGTGACTGTCGTCGACCTTAAAGTTATAACTTTAGTTTTCCCGTGAACTCAGATGCTTTTGCAAGCTACACGTTTTTAACTGCAAAAACACTTGTTATTCTCTTATTGGTTGGATTTTTGGTCAACAAATTGTTATTGTCAGTTGTGATTTGTGAATTCATCATTATTAGCATAACCAGTGATGTAACGGGAACATTTGTTTCTTGGGGGCGTTTTGTTAAAATATGGAATTATACATTAGTTTTACCCATTTTTCACCCAATATGAAAATAAACATATATTTATGCATGTACCTTACAGCTTTCTTTAAATTAAAAAAAGAAACCCGATGGAAATTTATGGGGAAGTACGTCTACACCACTCCCCTGAAAACGTCATTGAGAAGTAGCGGAAGTACAACAAACTATTTCTCAGTGCGGCAGTACGTAGTCGTGCACCGGCTAGTTATGCAAATCAACATCTGGTCTTGAAATGCAAAATTGATTGATTGATTGATTTTTTTATAATTTGCGTGATTTAAAGGAGGGTAATAAATAAAATACCACACTCGTTTTCGCTAAATATAATTTTTACGAAACTCGTGAACTTCCCAAACATATCTGACCTCACTTTCGTTCGGTCAGATACGTTTGGGAAGTTCACTCGTTTCGTAAAAATGATATCTAGCGAAAACTCGTATAGTATTCTATATATACACTGCGGATAGGTTTAGCTACATGTTACTATTGTCGTCTATGGGATTTGATTTGGTGGTATACACCCTATAAGCACCATCCAATATGATGCAGATGTAAGAGGCTTTTTTTATATATCTAAATAAAAACAACTACTCCTCCAGTCAGCTATGTACTAAAAACACATTCTAAAAACACAAAGATAATCCAATTTGTTAATATAAAATGGAAATCAAAAGATTAGAGCAAATGTTTAGAAGTACCTGTCATCAAAGGGCATCCATGAAATATGAGAATAGAAATGCCAGGGCAGAACTGAACAATTGCTTCCACAGATTCGTCAGTCAAGTTTTCACAGTTGTTCATGTGCACTTCCTGAAATGAATGAATATTTCTTACATACCAGTGGTAATGAACACAGTGTGAGCTTTTCATATCACACCATGCAGTGTTTCTGCCAGAAGGAAATTTGTGGTATGGCGCTATGGAATTGAATGCAACCACAGTCAACAGGGGGTGGGGGGGGGGGGGGGGGGGGGGGGGGGGCTCCCCCAGAAAACAAATGGGTTAAGTTTAGGGTTTGGGTTAAGACAATAATACAGTAATGATAAAGAGTCATTAATTTTGTCAAAAGGTTAACTTTAAAAAAAAAACATTGCAAATAAAACTGGGTATGGCACCATACCCATTTCACCCTCTGGCAGAAACCCTGCCATGATATCCCACTTGTGAAAGGTTAAGTTAAAGACCTAGACACCAAAACCACACCATCCAATGTAATTAACACTAGTTACTAAAAGTAAATGAATGAATGAATGAATGAATGAATGAATGAATAAATGAATGAATGTTTAACAACACCCCAGCACAAAAAATACATTGGCTATTGGGTGTCAAACTATGGTAAAGGCAAAACTTAGTGATGGTCAACATCAATATAAAAATTCAACAGTTAAATAAAAACAGTGTAAAGAAATGTGTAAAAAAATACAAATTTCACAGATGGATAAAATTAAAATTTAGAATAAAAGTCTGTATCACGTAGAAACTGTAATATAAGTTCTGGATGGAATCGAAAGGATTCCATCACATTTCTTTGACCAAATATATCTCTTTGACTTTCTTTCAGATACATGTACTTACACTCCACCAAAATGTGGCATACCATCAGAGTACACTGACAGTGCACACACTGAGGTGGAGGATCTTTCTTCAAGATAAATGAATGGGTCAAGTGAGTATGGCCGATGCGAGCACGTTACTAAAATTGATTGCTCTCTGATGCATAACTTAACTGTACAGGTCCAATGGCGCATTAATAGGTGTTAGAAGGATATTTGTAAGGAATACAATACTAAACTCATGTCCATTAGGCATCATTTACTTTCCAACTCATGGTTTAAAAATATATCTAACTCACCTTCACTCATTAAGGGGCGTTCTCATTATGCGATTAGTGAATTTAGTTGCATCGACTTGTCACACTGTGAGAACACCTAAATCAGAACAACTTTAGTCTTATACGACATGTCGTGTCGGAATCGTACTGATTAGAACATGTCCTATTTCTCACAACAAATCATAAGCTCTCAGCCAATCAAATCAGATTAAAGTTCAACCATTCAGTTTTGTCACCTCGCAGTTTTTTGTTGGTTTATAAAATGTCAAATGTCAAAATTTATAAAACCTATTATTGTACAGATGTGATCAATAATTATTTTGTTCCATACTATCATCAGTAAATTTTCTAGATTCATATTTTTTTTATTTCAGTGGAAATTTGTATGCACAAAATGTTTTAACTGACAAGCTTTGTTTGATGTCATTGAATCTTATGGCTAACGTCTTACCATATACACAATTCGAGTCGCTACGACAAATCGCATGTGACTAGTCGGTGCGACAAATCGCATAATGAGAACACCACTTTGGTATATAATGGTATGTAGTATCATATTTATAGGGGCGGGACGTAGCCCAGTGGTAAAGCATTCGCTTGATGCACGGTCGGTCCAGGATCGATCCCTGTCAGTGGACCCATTGGGCTATTTCTCGTTCCAGCCAGGGCTCCACAACTGGTGTAACAAAGGCCATAGTATGTACTATCCTGTCTGTGGGATGGTGTATATGAAAGATCCCTTGCTGCTAATCGAAAAGAGTAGCCCATGAAGTGGCGACAGCGGGTTTCCTCTCTCAATATATGTGTGGTCCTTAACCATATGTCTGACACCATATAACTGTAAATAAAATGTGTTGAGTGCATTGTTAAATAAAACATTTCCTTCCTTCATATTTCCAGTGAATCCCCTCTAACCGGACACCCTTGCTATTGATGAAACCTGTGGTGGGTTTCCTCATTAAGACTACATGTCAAAATTACCAAATGGTTGTCATCCAATAGCCGATGATTGAAAACTCAATGTATTCTAGTGTTGTTGTTAAACAAAATACAGTTTTAACTTTTGAAATCAGACCATCGGTGACTTGGAGGTAAATACTGTACATGTAGATCCTGAAACCAACGCGTCCCTAAATTAATGCGAATGACGGTGGGCAGACTAAAATGCGACATGAAATTAATGCGAGTGGCCTCCCTATGAAATATTACTTGCCTAATAACACGTCTGTGTACTTTTTGGTTAAATCAGAGTTACAGGTGTCTTCAATAAGATCAACTCACGAACATGTGCATGTACACATCAATTAACCTGTTTAGTCCATAGTGTTTTTGGTGAGATCAACTCAAAGCATATTTTTGGTAGCAATGATTTACCTATAACGTGTATAGTTACCTAAATCTGGCTAAACATTAACATATGTGTACCATTTTTTTTACAACTGCATGTATATCTTCCTAAGATATGCCGAAAAAGTTGCAGCACACTTGAACAGTCAAAACAGTCCCAATTTACACTACAAGAATACAGTCTTATCTGCAAAGCAAACGTGTTGACTGATAAAACCGTTCAACTTCTCCTTTATTCTTCTTGTTTCTCTGTTCTAATCTATATAAAAATATTTATATTTTGACAGGTTAAATATACAATAGTTTTACATTTTTCAACACTAAATGCACATCTTGTACTTTCTAAAATGTCCATGTTGACCAGCTAATATTTCAATTGTATAATGTAGGGAAAGGTCTTTATATTTGACCAATCCCATCTGTTAATATAAACAGAAATAAATATTGTTTAAACCAACAGTCAAAACAAAGAAATTGTTGACCTCAGGATTAGCGTGCTAAAACCCATTTACGTGTGATGAATCGTGTCAGTTTTTTGCTGGACTATTAGACAATTAGTCTGTCTTGCCTACGATGAATTGTGCTCCAGTTATTTTACAAATGTATTATAATTTCAATCTGTGTTTGTTTTAATAGCATGTGACACATAGCTTGCTGGACTATTGCTGGACAAAACAGAGAAATAAATGAGTCATATTAGGTCTATTAATGCAAATAACACGAACTCGCATTTTTCGCATTAATATTATGATCGCATTAATTTCAGGATCCACAGTATATGACATTGTATATTTTATATGTACTCAACATTTTGTTGTTTTGTGTATTTGCTGCTTGAATTTGTCTTGGCTTTTAAATCAAGGGAGACAACTAATATTTTGTAATGTGGAAATAAATGAAGGAGGGCACTTTTTGTGGGAAATATACAGAACTAAGAGAGTAAATAAGACATTTGTTTTATTCAACAACATCTTTAGAGCATATTAATTAATCATTGGAGTGACAGGGCTAGCTAGTTTGTTCGCCAAATTAAAATAAAATTTGCCAATTGTTCTTAAAGGGACATTCCTGAGTTTGCTGCAGTTTTTAAGATGTTATCAACTAATAAAATAGTTCTACGATTAAACTTACATATTAAATATATTTTCTTGTTTAGAATAACAGTGTCTGTATATTCAACGTGTTTCTGATCATTCTAATATTTGTACTAGGTTAAAAAAAAAAAAAAATTCTCCTAAAATATGTTTTTTCGTACATACAAAATTATTTGAGGTCAAAATCCAATTTCAACTACTTACAAATATTAAGACGACCAGAAAGACGTTGAATGTACAGACACTGTTATTCTAAACAAGAAAATATATTTAATATATAAGTTTAATCGTAGAAATATTTTATTAGTCGGAAACATCTTACAATGCAACAAACTCAGGAATGTCCCTTTAAAATTTGCAACTGGCGAATTTGGCAAGTGCCAGAGCTAGCCTTGGAGTGGCTACAGGATGTGCAAAATTCTATAATTCCGACAGTCTTCAGACAAAACCCTTCCTACAGACAAGACAGCACATACCAAAGCCTGAAATACAAGTTGTAGGGTGCTGGTTGGGATGGGAAGAAGTGAGAGACATATATACCAGTATATACCTTTAGGCTTTTGGAGCAAACTCCATTTGCAAGACTGAAGACCCCGTTGTCTGATACCTGAAAAGAGAATAAAAGTATATATTACAGGTAGCACTAAACCAAACAACACCTCATAATGGAAGTCTTTCACCTCTAAGGTACATGATCATGCTTGCATGCCCCAGCTAGCACACTTTAATTTCATATCAGAAGTGGGAGTTTTATTGCCCACCTAAAATAAGGTAACAGTGCAACTTCTGCTGGTTGTTTGAATAGAACTTAGAAGCTGGTTTAACCTCAATTTACCCAATGTTTGATACATCCTTGAGTTATTATTATTGTTAGTTTAAGTTAGGATCATTTACAGTTATGCATTTTCAAAAACAAAATTTCTTCATAGCATTGAACCAAAAGTTGTAGCAGATATTTAAAACTCACAGATGCTCTTGAAAAGTTGACAGAGCTGAGTTTCTTTGAATATTTGCCGAGAGATTCCAATGAGCAGTCTGTAATTCTTGAGCATCCGCCGATATTGAGCTCACTCAGCAGGGGGCAGTTTTCCGACAAGCTGATGATGGCTTCGTCGGTGATGTTGGTACACCGGCGCAAGAAGACAACCTGGAGCAGTTGACATGACCGAGAGAGGCAGCTGATTCCTGTAACATAGCAAAATAATCTCTATTTTTTTTACATGACTGAGAGAGCCAGGTTATTCCTGTAACACATAGAAAAGCAATCTCTATTTTATTACATGACTGAGAGAGCCAGGTTATTCCTGAAACACATAGAAAAGTAATCTCTATTTTTCACATGACTTTAAGAGAGGCAGCTGATTCCTGTAACACATAGAAAAGTAATCTAATTTTTTTTACATGACTAAGAGAGGCAGGTTATTCCTGTAACACAAAGAAAAGTAATATCTATTTATTGCTTGAAACAATCATCCCCGCTTTTTGTTTCCCTGCCACCACTTTTATATTTGCATATCACACCAGAACATGTGTAAAAGACACTGTTGGTGTCTCCCTCAATTAAAATCATGGTTATACCAATGAATCAGGTAGAATGTAGCTAAGTGTTAAAGCATTCGCCTGAAGTGTCATACCTCACATGACTAATTGCCTTCGATGGACTCAGTCTGGGAGAGCTCATGCCAATCAGTACTCCATGACTTGTACATCAATGGCAGAGTTCGACAAATCCGCTAGCCCGACGCCCGTGGCTAGTGGTTTTTAAGTTCGGGCTAGTGAGAACCGCAAAACCACTAGCCCGCAGGGCTAGTGGTTTCCACCCCCCTCCTTATCGCTCGATGGTGGGTTTTTTGTGGGTTTTTGTTTTTCTCTCGGTTGAAATTTCGTTTAATAAATTTGATTGTGACGTTTGTCATCGAATAATATCAACAACGCAATCAGTATATAATGATAATCCACTTGAACTAGGTCTGCAAACTGCATTAACATGCTATCTCTACATCGCCACAGTTACAGAATGCATTCTTTACTTTTCCCTTTCAAGTTAATGACATGCGTATTTTGATTGGTTGGACACGTCACGTGGTAGTTAATCTCGCACTTAAGAACTTGGAAATCACCAATTGCGACGACAGGTTAATCTCAATCAAGTAAACCCCGGTCATGCTTTGAATTTCAGTGTTTGTTTTATTTACCTGTTGTTTTCTAATTTTACACTTCGCTGACATGTGGTTATCGGCAATCAGGAAAACAATTTACTTTAATGGTAACGCACATGCAATGACTCTGCTTGACCTATTTGTGTATCGGTCTGGATAATGCGTCACAGCTGCCGATACAAGATGATACCTTTTTTGTTCATCAATTAACAACGGATTAGATGTCGCCGTTATATTCGGTCTGACACGGGATAATGCCCTGTATTTGAGCAATTGGCATCACCGTTCCTGGCGACATAAATAGTAGGGTCCTAAATGTATAACCCACTACCGAATACACTGAACCATCTATTACCGTGTGTCACACTGTCGTACCCTCATTTAAATCTAATTATTTGATAGTTTGCTCAATTATTTTTACCCTGGGGGAGGGCAAACGCGAAAAACGCGAATGACGATGGATCACACTTGACAAAAAAACAAACGTACAACACGACAAAAAAAATGAAAGTTACAACATGATTTAAGTGTTTGTTTTATTTTACTGTTATACTCGTAAATGTGTAATGTTACAAAAAATTGTATAAAAATCCAGTTATAATTGATCAGGAATTTGGGCTAGTGCTTTATCTTGGTGGGCTAGTGGTTTTCACAAACCCACTAGCCCTGTGGCTAGTGACTTTTCAAAATATTTGTCATACTCTGCAATGGCTGTGGTATGTACTGTCATGCATACATGTATGGGAAAGTGCAAAGAAGAGATCCCTTGTTGGTTTTTTGGTAAGTTCAACTTTGTTTTGTGAAACGACACCACCGGCTATTGGATGTCAAACACTTGGTAATTTTGACATCCAATCTTAGAGAGGAAACCTGTTATATTTTTCCATTAGCAGCCAGGGATCTTTTACATGCATCATCCCACAGACAGGATAGCACATACCACGGCCTTTGATATACCAGTCGTGGTACACTGGCTGGAACAAGTGTTTCAATAAGAGTAGACGCTACATGTATAAGCCTATATACAATAGCAGTGGATTTTCTCTCTCAGTCATATGTTGAAATAAACTGTTATGGAAAGTACAGACCATGTAAATTAAATGATACCTATATACCAGTCATTGGGTCATTGGTTGAAATGAGTACTAATTGACTCCACCAAGGAAACTTTAACTTGTGACCCACAGCACTGCAGTCGAGCATTCTACTACTATTAGAGGTACATCATACACCAAGATACATGGACCATTATTTACGGAGATCAAATTAAAGAAGATAAACTACTACTTTTGTGTGTGTGTGTGTGCATGTGTGTGCATGTGTTTGTGCTTGTGTTTGCATCTACATGTGCATGCTTAGATGCACATGTATATACATGCAAATGCGCACATCTGCGGACAGTGCATGCTAATATGTCTGTATATAGAGAATAACTAGTTAATGACGTAGGATATTGGATTTAGCCTGTGTCAGTAAGAATGGGAAATGCCACGAGTTACCGAATGTAATTTTTCATTCAGCCTGAACAAGATAAAGTTGATGTGCTACATCATTAACTAGTTATTATCCTGCAGACCATAAAAATTAAGTGGAAAAGCTATTATTTGTGTAAATTCAGCTACATTGTATGATGACCTAGAGGTCAAATGAGCGATTTTGTAATGTAGCTATGCATGTGACGTCACATGTGTGACGTCAAGTTATATCCTGCTACTATACGTATATGACTTTGCTTTATCCGTCATTGTAATCTGTCAATAGAAACGGTGGTTGCAGGATAAAATATATTACTTGTTTGCATTACCTGCACTAGATACGGACGTTCGTGGTACTTTTTCCGCATTTAGATCAATCTTTTCAAGCCTCTTGCACCTTGTCAGTTTGAACAAGCCTTGATCAGACACATCAGACTGGCTCAAGTCAATTTTACGCAACTGGTCATAAGCAAACTAAAAAATAATTTTAGAAATCATAAAAGACGTCATCATATGCAGTAACATGATCATAATAATAATTGTAATCACGTCAGGCCTAAATAAAATATAGGTTTCAGGTTTTATTTTCTTATTTTTTTTAAATCGGATCAATCAGAGAAACCGTAATTGGCTGAGGTATTCCAAATCTATATTGCTGATTGCAAAAAATCAGGTATGATGATATAAAAAATATATATAATAATAATTTCAGGGTCGCTACATAAAGTTAGGGTAGGTCGGGAAACGGGAAACACACATATATTTATTTTTAGGTCTAATAAATAAAATAAATTATGGTAATAAAGAATGTTCAAGGAAAACCTATTAAATGTTATAATTTTCCAAAATATATAAATTTAAAATATGAAGTATCTCCGGCCATTTCAGGTTTCTTTTTTGGACTCGAGGAAAAGGTTTTAAAAAAACGCAAAAACAGAATTATTTTATTTCAAGTACATGTACATGTAGTACAAATAAGAATTTTAAAACGTTTAACATAATTTATATTGTTATATTTGCATCTGACAAATAGTAGCCAAACTAATGTAAAATACTCTGATGAATAGTAAAATTTCATTTCAAATAAAATATACAATAAAATTACATCTTAATGTACAAGACAATCATATTCAAATTAACACCTTTAACAATTACTCTCGGTTCACTTTCAGCCATCTTCATAAATCAAGGCTAATATTCGTTCCTCGTATTCAGCCTTGATACATGTAGTCAAGATTACTGGTATCCACTACTAGTGCCCTCTATTGGAAGAAAATTTGTAACACCGATTAGGTCCCTTACACGATGACATCGCTGACCAATCACAGCATCGGTAACATGTGACAATCTTGAAAGCAATATCAAAAATTAACCACCGAAACCATTTTTTTTAACATATCGTGACAAACACAACACGTTTCCATGGACGCTGACGTTGCCATCTTTGTTTACAATAACAAGGGAATCTACAAGGAGCGTTGCGATTCGTTGCAATCAGTCTCATCGCATCCAATGAAATTTAAGCATTTTGTGGCACGATTTCTTGATGACATGTATCAAGACTGAATACGAGGAACGAATATTAGCCTTGATTTACGAAGATGACTTTCAGCTGGTTAGTAGCAAGATGGAGCAAACACACTAAAAAATATTTAACACAGTTAACAACTTTGTTTAGTTGAATGACACCACTAGAGCACACTGATTTATTAATCATCAGCTATTGGATGCCAGATATAAATTGATAATTCCGATATGCATGTATGTATATACAGTTAGTCAAGATTAGACGCATGACACAACATTTTTCCATTAGCAGCAATGGATCTTTCATAGCTAATTTTCCAGACAGGACAGTATATACCACAGATTTTTATATACCAGTTATGGATCATTGGTTGAGATGAAACACAGAGACAAAAATACTTTTTGGTTAGGACATCACAAGCATGTAGACTGGCCTCGGTAGCATCGTGGTTAAGCCATCGGTCTACAGGCTGGTAGTTACTGGGTTCGGATCCCAGTCGAGGCATGGGATTTTTAATCCAGATACAGACTCCAAACCCTGAGTGAGTACTCCGCAAGGCTCAATGGGTAGGTGTAAACCACTTGCACCGACCAGTGATCCATAACTGGTTCAACAAAGTCCATGGTTTGTACTATCCTGCCTGTGGGAAGCGCAAATAAAAGATCCCTTGCTGCTAATCAGAAAGAGTAGCCCATGTAGTGGTGACAGCGGGTTTCCTCTCAAAATCTGTGTGGTCCTTAACCATATGTCTGACGCCATATAACCATAAATAAAATGTGTTGAGTGCGTCGTTAAATAAAACTTTTCTTTAATTCACAAGCACGTAGATGAAGATAATGAGATGAGTGATGAAGCTGCAGTATTTCGCTTCTAATATGGTTCGACTATACAGGACCATGCTGCTCCACACTTAATGTCCATTGAACCACCTGGATATCACCTGAGCCTAGTGAACATAGAACCTGCAGTGTTTGTCAGTAATCTACCCCATGTGGGAACATACACTCTGGAGAGAGACACCCATAATCACACCTGTGAAGTGGATTTGGTCTCCAGGGTCAGGATTTACATGTACATGTAGCTCAGTCGGTTGCGTGCTCGCCTGAGATGCTTGTATTGCAGGATCGAACCACCTTGGTGGATTCATTCAACTGATTTTTTCTCGTTCAAACCAGTGCACCAAAGTGTGGTATGTGTTTTCCTGTCTGTGGGAAAGTGCATATAAAAGATCCCTTGCTGCTAATGGAAAAATGTAGGTTTTCTCTGATGACTACGTGTCTGAATTACCAAATCGTTGACATCCAATAGCCAATGATTAATTAATCAATGTGATCTAGTGGTGTCGTTAAACAAAATAAATTTTTAACTTTGAGCTCTCCAGGGGCAGTCAGTCCAAGATCAATACCTTGAGCTATTTCTAGTTTCAGCCAGTATATCAAGACTGATATATCAAAGGCTGTGGTATGTGCCATCCTGTCTGTGGGATGGTGCATATAAAAGATCATTTGCTTCTAATGTAGCGGCTTTCCTCTCTAAAACCATACATGTGTATGTCAAAATTACCAAATGTTTGACATCCAATAGCCAATGATTAATAAATCAACGTGCCCTGGTGGTGGTGGTGTTAAACAAAATAGCGGTATAAACTCTCTCTGGGTTGGAGTCAGCACTGGAATGAGAGACATTCCTCATTTATAAGGAAACCTTTAGGTATGGTCCTATTTTGTTTTAATATGAACTATTTATAATTCACCTTTCCAACGTTTTCATTATTAAGCAAGCCTCGTTTGCTCAACAGGTAAAGCATCTGACTCTTGATGTTCGGTGTTATAGACTCTAACACTGTATCATCATCGTACATTGCTATGTTTTGAACACTCGTTTTCAGTGACCTGAAATATATACACGTATATGTATACAAGTTTCATTACATTCACTGCATTTAAACACAGACCATAGGATTTAAAATTACATGACCTGATGGGAATTTTTTTTTCGGTTCCATGCCTTGTGATCAGGCATGGGAACCCATCGGAAACTGTTTTAAAAAAAATGATATACCCAGTACGTATTATTTTTGTTGACTACTTGTACTCAATATAATAATCATGGGAAACAAAATTTGGGTTCTGTGATTTTACAGACTCGCTACCAACATGGTACCAGAAATTATCATTTCTGTGAAAACTGAGGTCCTGATAGCAGTTGTAAAATAACAATCAAAATGCTCTTTTAAATTACTTTGTCAGTTTCTTGGAATACCTTTCTTAAGGAACATTTCACCCTTAAAAAGATGGGTAGTTTTTTTTTTAAAGATTTTTGTAATAATATAACCCCCTTTCAATAATGTTTGGGTTAAATATGTAGGTCCTGACGGGTTTCTTCCTGTAGTGTGTGTATTTGTGATTAACATGTCAAATATTTGTTATCAGTGAACTCGAACATGATCAATGTAAAGGTATTTAATGTCAAACATAGGATTGTTGTTGTATTAGAGTGGGAATCTTGGGGACAATATTTCAAATTCTTAGGTAACCAAAAGTCAGTTCATAAGAGTTTTACTTACTAGGTAGCCAATTGCTCGGTTACGTGAATATAGTCCTTGTAACTGATGAATTAGGCCCACCTAATCATAAAACACTTGTGCTACATTGGTGGTTCAAAAACATAAACTGATTTTCACTTTCATTACTGATATGTGGTACTTTTAATTTTTGAATGTAATTGTTCACCATGTAACAGATTGGCAGTTCTCGTGATTTTAAAGTTGCTTAACCAAAACATGAACAGAACAACGGTTCTCGTGAAATATTGTGCCTTGGAATCTTTGACTACCATTTAATAGGTACAGACTGCGCAGTTTTGATATAGTTTTCTCTGGCCGTAATGAGTGTGTCATAACTGTCCGTATGTACACCTTGCTCTTGTATGGTCAGAGTACTCGGGCTAATATCTGATGTCAGCCCAGGCGCATAAATACACTGACCGAATATCTGTATCATACTGTCATACAATTTCAATCAACATAGGTTTTGATAATTTGTTTATAACTGCATGTATTGCTAGATTATGTGAGATATTACATTACTATCAGCCTGAACAGAAACAATGAAGTGTCTTTTTTCTCACATTAAAAATGCTTCAAGACAAGCTGCCAACTTTATGTTTTAATTATAATCCCATTAAATATTGTGCATGTTATCAGTATTATGCAATATTTTGGTACTAATGAAATGCCTTACATAGAGAATTCCCATTATCAGAAATACCTGCAAAGTTATTGTCTGCTATGCTGACATTAGACCTGTCAAAGATGATATGCCACGTGATCCTATTACTGAATAATAAAAATTATGGACTAGTTGGGTTACCTCTTATGTCATTCACAGCAAAGTTTTTTTCAGTGATGTCTGATGGGGGCCCGTTTACATGTACATTTACATTTAGTACAAATCAAGGTAGTTTGGTGGAGTTTTTGAAGACATAATAATACTTTCTGTACCTCTGTCAGAGTAGTTACGGTGGCAATCCGAATTTTTGTGCAATTGATACGTAGAACAAGAGGATTGGACATTAATCTATGTCAAGAACATAATATAAATGTTTTCAGTTAAAACTGTTTATTGTTCTGAAAATTATTCGATATTTTTCACAAGTTTCAAACATCTTATGATTTTATTTTCAAAAGAAGAATTTGATGTAAATAAATGCATGGAGTGTAGACCCAACAATACCATAACAAGAACAAAAATAGACAGCCAATAACTATTGATTATAGTATTGAAATATAAGTTTGTCAAAATGTAACATGGGCGAACCAGTTTAAGTGAGCACAAGCATTCGGTTCTAAAGCATATCAATATTTATACCAGACAGTTGTTATTCAAATAGCTACCTTTTTTATTAGTATTTCTATGCTTCAAATGAGCACTAAACTGGCTTCTATGTAGCACAGATCACTTCACATGCGTCAAAAAATATAGCATGCATCAGCAGTACATATTGTTAACTACGTAATCTGTTTTGGTGAGTGAAACGTTTAATGGTATAGCTTACAGCAAAAACTTTCCAACACAAAACTTTTCAGTGTTTTATCAAAACATGTATGTTAATTGTTCAACCAAACATGTATTTATAATACTTTATAAAGAATATTGTGTTATATGTTGAGTTTTAATAAATATATAAACAGATATCCAGAAAGATATTGATGTTAAAACATATAAGGACCATATACTTTTGGCAAGTATCTATAAAGATACTTTTGCCAGCAGACGCAGTGACAATCATGTGACTTCAATAACTCGATAGCAATACTGTTGCGAACAGACAAAAATATGTTTTTAAATTAAATTTTCTTTCAAATTAGTCTTTGAAAATCAAAGAAAAAAGGTATTAAGAAATGTGCTATGTTTATGAGTGGGTTACGTTTAGTTCACCAAGGCAAACATCTACGGTCCATTTTTTAACATTTTGACATTTATGTTTACAAGTTTAATAGCTAAAACAAACGTGCATTTTCCACCCAGATTTCAGGCAGAATCGATACAACCATGGTGATGATGATGATAACTAGTTTAACGTGCCCATATACCACTAGGGTTTCGAACACGCCCATCCCGAGTCCAACCTCCGATAAGATCGGTGGCCTGACTTGGGATGGAGGGGGGGGGGGGGGGGGGGGGTGGTAGAAAGTGGGCAGAATTTTGAAAATAGCAATTAGTAAAGAAGTTAATAGATAAAAAAATAAAAAGGTTACAAGCCAAAAATAAAAAAGAATTGACTGCTCGGTCGAATATTTATATAATTTGGAGCATTTTAGAAGGACAGTCCAAAATTAAATAAGAGAAAGAAGAGAGGATCGGACTATTTAATAATATTTAAAAAAAAAAGAAGTAATTTCGACATAAAATTTTGAACGCAGATCTAAAAGTTTAAAGTCCGATCGATATGTCCACGCGAGTGGCCTCGTTAAGGCCGTTTGGGTGCACAGCATCTACGGGGAGGTGATGTTGTTCCTCTCCTGAGGCACCAGTCTCCTGTAGCTGTGGGTGCTAAGGCAGTGGACCATCTGTGGGTACTGGGCGCCGGTGACGATCTTCATGATTCTGTGGATGGTGTTGTTATCCATGTCATGGCTGAGGAATCCCTGTCGGTAAAGATCATCCCGGCGCGACATCACTACTATAGCTTCTACTCCCCGTAGTTTGACCGTGTGGATGGCGACCTGGTGGCCATCGGGAAACGTCTTGAAGTTTTCTTTGTAGACCCCGCCTGGCAGTCTGTCGGGGTCCGTGACGTCTCCCACCAAGTACTTAGAGTACTGGCCTTTGATTTTCCACGCTGCCACTCTCCAGTCACCCGAAGAGGAAGTAGAAGGCTGCGTCATGGCTGGTTGGTCCTCCTCCGGGGGGGGGGGGGGGGTCACGGCCTTCCTCTTGACAGCCCCAACATCCAGAGTCGCCGTCGCGGAGTCCCCCGTGGGTGGGGGTCTCGACGCAGACGAACGACGAGCGGGAACAGGTGACGCTGGTCGCGGTGCACTGGTTGGCTGCTCCACTTCCCGCATCTGAACAGTTGGTCCGGCTGGTTGGCGAGTCGCCTCCCGTCGATCCGTCCAGTTTGGTCGTGGTGGGGGCGGCGACGCAGACGGGACCGCCACTGGCGGTTGAGCCGCCAGCTTTGTCCCCGCCTGAGCCGCCCCTGGCGCACGTTTCCTCTTCCTAGTTCCCTTCCTCTTGGCTGTAGCCGCATCGCCATACACCAAGGTCACGGTTGCCCGTGACCCGGTGTTCGCGACGCGGTACTCCAACAGCGATCCATAACTAGCGATCAGTCCCCCCATGTGGGGTGGGGGGGGGGGTAAGTTGAGAGCGCATGAAACCACGTCTAACTTCATCGCTGGCCAAACTGAGTTTGAGGTGCTACAACCATGGAATTAATTATTACGTGGCGAAATATGAGATGTACCAATAAATATAAACACTTACTGTATAAAGAAAACTTCCTGAGTTACGTTTTACGCATAAATAGACAGTTTGTCCAAATAGTAATCCTGCATTAATCCAATTTTCAGTTACGAACAAAATCTTGAATATTCCCGCCAGCCATTATAAGCACATTAAAAATGTGATTGAAAACTGTTGGCAGAATAGGATTATTTTTACAATTATTCATCTCAGGTTCACGAGTGTCTTCCACAATATACGATATTTAATGGAATATCACATTTAATAACAATAATAATAATATAAAATAAATAATAGTAAATAAACTAATTAATTAATATTTTTTAAAAATCAATTAATAATTAATAAATTAATAATATTAATAATAAAAACTAATAATATCATAAAATTAATTAATACTTAACTGATAAATAATAAATAATAACAGTAATTATAATAAATAAATAACAATAAATAAATTATTGATTTAATAATAATAATAATTAATTAATTAAATTATTAACTAAATAAAAACGTGCTTTTTTCATTTATAAATGTTTCCTTTACACACACACACACACACACACACACACACACTCACTCCTTTTCCCAGAACTTGCTATAAAAGATTAATAGAAATATTATGAAAGATTAATGAAACTATTATAATCAAAGATTTTTTAGGTTGGGGGTTGTGCAGGTTAATTAAAAAATATTTATAATAAAAAAAAACTTAAAACTGAATAAAAACCTTAAATAAGTTCTAATAACCAGTAATTATAACAAAAAAATTTAAACAAAAAAGAGCAAAAATTAATAATAAATAAATAAAGAAAGAAAACCCTTAAAATAACTAATGACCTGCAATAGTAATTAAACAAAGATTTTTTTTAAGAAAAAAAAAAAGAAGAGAAAAACCTTTGAAACACATGTAACCAATGGCCTGTAATAATAATATTAAGAAAAATTCTAAAGGAAATAATAAGTTTTAAAAAAGGAAATAAATGAAAGCCTTAAAATAAGTAATGACCTGTACTGACAATATATATATTTTTTAATAATAATAAAAAAGAATAATACCTCCCCTCCCCCCCACAAAAAAAAATTAAAACAAATTAATGGCATAAATATTAATAATGCATATAATGCAACCCACACAAAGCACATATATAGAAACAAAAATAACAAAATGAATAATCAGTTCCATTCAGTTCCGAAATATTTCTTTTTATTGGCTGTACGTAAAATGTTTGATACAAATAATTGTTGTTCCGCCATATTTTCATTCCGCATTTTCGAAGTGCCAGGATAAAAATAACTTTTAAATGTGAAAATGTGTCATCTTCAAACATCTAATCCTGGAAAGGTTACCAAAAGTATTGTAATTAATATTTTAGTCTAAAATTTATTAAAATATGTTGTTGTATTTATGTTGAGGCTCTTAAATAAAGCACATTCCGAATTATCCTGAGGGTATACATGTTTCGTGTGAATTACGAATGCCTTAAAACATGTTTTATTTTATAAAATAAATAATTTGTAATGTAAAACTGAAGACTGATTTAGGTGGGGGTTTTTATAAATAAATAAATAATTTTTAATGTAAAATTGAAGACTGATAACCCATCCCGTACGTATTGGTATGGTTCGCTGTACTGCGGCCACTAAAATAGATGCGCCCTATATTTTTAGAATTTGTATGCTCCCAAATAACGTTATAAAAGGCGAAGTGTGATTGGTCAATATTTAAATTATTATTTACAGATGAAATGTTACCTGGACATTGGAGACTACGCAGTGTTGTTAGCAATCTGATTAAAATTAGTTCTACTGGTCTGAATAAGACATTCGTAATTCACATGAAACATATCGTATACCCTCAGGATAATTCGGAATGTTTTCAAAATATTTTCAAATCACGGGCATGATTCTGCAAGTAAGGTTTTGATTGGTGGACATGATCTCCAACTGACTGCTGTTAGATCCACATGTAATAGTGGAGCTAATTTTAATTATTGTCCAAACCAAATTGTTAACAACTACAAAAAATTACTCTCCTACCTTTAATTGCCGTTAGATTTCCTCCAAAGTTTGTCCAGACACAAATCTTGAAAAAACCATTACAATGACACAGATTCCACATACCAGATGATAACCATGTCACCTATATCGACTTCGCTGAGAGCGCATAGGGAAAAAAGCATGTAATTTTGTATCAGCTGCCATTTTGACTTTTTATGGAATATTCTTCAAAAGGGTGAAAGGATAGGACTTAATCTAACAACGTCATAACATGTTATGATATAAAAGCAAACTTGATGACGTCATATTATTATTTTTTATTATTATTATTATTATTTTAATGATACCACTAGAGATCGATTTCACATTTTGTCACATACTTTGGAGGCTTTCACCCCTCTTGAAGAGTATTCCATAAACAAGCAACATGGCAGACGGCAGAAAACTGCATGTATTTTTCCCTATGCAATCTCAGCAAAGACAATATCGGCGACATCGTTGCAGTCTCGTGTGTTGAATCTGTATATTTGTAGTGGGATTTTTGCGATTTGTGTCTGGACAAACTTTGGAGGAAATCTAACGGCAATTAAAGGTAGGAGAGTAATTTGTTGTAGTTGTTAACAATTTGGTTCGGACAATAGATTGGACTTAGCGTTTTGGGGTTGGTTTTTTTAGAAAAACATGACGTTCATGGGAGATTATCACTGGGTTTTTTTATAATAAACTAATGTGCCTTGAGATAGGTAAAGTATTATTCAATGTATTGTATTTACGAAGTATTGTTTTTATTATATTTTAATTTTTGGCGTAACGTATCGAAAACACATAACACCAGGATATAAACTGATACTAAAGACAATTATAACGTTAACATTCGAAGATTCATGACAAATCATCAATTACTTCAAATATATTAAATAGTTATCAAAAATATAATTTGGGTAGTGTACATTTTTGTGATAAATGTAACGTACAAATTAAATAAACTAGCAACTTCGTAAGGTTCCCGTTCTGCCGACATGTTGTTTACAATGGATACTTCCTCATTACGGAAGCTTCTTCTGTGTACGAACATATCGGCTGATTTCACGAATCAAACCTCGAAAATACAATATTCGCGAAATAGTCAAATTTCTGCACGCACGCCCCCTTTATTTTTGAGGACTCTTTCTTTCTTTTCTTTTTTTTTCTCCTTCTTATTATTATTAAAAATTTGTTTAGATGATTGTATTATAAACTTTAAAAATTATGACATTCAAGTTACAGATAAAGTATACTCCTTTCTCACGATATCGCGGGTTCCACGGTATCGCGATATTTTTATTTTTCGTATTTTAGCACGCGCAAATCCGTCCGATAGAAAATGTAATTATATAAACACGTTGACAGGTGGTACTCTGTTATCTCTGTGAAGAAATTTAAAATAATTTAAAATTGTTTTAAAAATTATAAATGTTTTACTGATTCCTCACAGAATTACTAATAGTGTGATTTTTCTGACACCCGTATGGTTACAAAAATCCCCAGTACCTGCAGTGTAAATTTAAAACGTTATTGTTTGTGATACAAGACTATTGTCTGGTCGTTGACAATCAAATTGAGGCTACGTATCGTGGCGTGTTTACCATTTTGAGAATGCAACCGAAGTAGAAATATATCGGGAAATTTAAGGGTCCAAAATATATTTTTAAAAACCTGAAAATGTCCTTACACTTTATCTCGACAATCAGAATATGCGAGAGCCTGTTGTACTTTTGTAACATTGGCAGAATGTAACTTAGGCTATTGTCTTAAGTGGACACATCTCAGCCCCGATATTTTGATCATCATCATCATACGTTCGAGTGATAAGGCACATACGAGTTTTTAAATGCACTCTCTGTTTTACACAGGAATAAACTGGTTTTCTTAGGGAAACTGTAGACATGTAGCTGAATTGAACAAACGAAAGGTTTCAACTAGTGCTGCAACGATAAACCGGTGTACCGGTATACCGCGATAATTGATCAGCTCGATACGAACCGCGGTACAGTTTTGCGTATCGCGATTTTTATACGCTATTTTTTTTCCTTATCTTATTTGTCTTGAAATAGGCAAACAAACAAACAAACAAAAGACACATCATTTTATTAATTGGTGATGACAGGAAATGTAACAATCACGTCAAGGGTAGTCGGCTTACTTGTTGGCATACGAAGTGATAGGTCGGTTATACTTGGTTCTAACTTCTAAACAAAACGTGTTAAAAGTCCAATGAAAATAACCAGTTAACGATAATTACAAATAAATGTTTTGTTACTTACACATTATCATTCATTGTTCATTTACGTTGGAATACGACTACGGCTATCATCTTCAAAGAAATAAACCAACAAATGAAAATCACACTTCGCTGTTTTTCACTGAACTCGGAATACTTCGGTCGATCGTTCAAAATACCTCGGCTCTGTTTCGGTCGATCTGCTGAAACATTGCGACTCAATACGTAAATTTCCGTGTCAAGCGAGCAGCAACGGAAAAGTCCGATAGTAAGGATTTCCGAATGTGACAATTTATAAATAGTTTGACACCGTCACACCAGTGTTCTAGTAGACTAGTATTGTGTTAAAAAATAAAAATATGACCTAAAACATTTAGCCTGACAACTGAAACTAATAAAGATCATTAAAACGTTATGCCTTCTGTTTTCATTAAAAAAAAAAAAAACCCCATAAATATTAAATTTAAATAATATCAACTGTATTGCAATACATATTGCAATACAGTTTGTTATATCGCAATATATCGCAATACGGTTTTGACCGTATCGTTGCACCCCTAGTTTCAACCGAATTTTAGGATCTTTTTTGGTGTTCAGAATTTTGTCTCTTCAATTTTACTGTAAATTTGTGAATAAAACCCCCATATTTAACCATTTATGTGAATTGTATACCATGTTTTCGAGTTGCCGCGATATCATGAGAAGCACGTCGAAAAACTGCAACGGTAGGGCACACTTCCGCCAGTAATATTTATTTACAAACAGGATTTATATGCAAATATATGACGTGTAGAACATGGAAATATGAGGTAAAATTCAACAAAAGTATATTTACCTTGATGTATGTAGGTATATTATTTTATTTCTGCACTATCATTAAGTACCGCGATACCGTGAATGAAATAATCAAACGATGGCGATGATGATGATGATGATAACTAGTTTAACGTGCCCATATACCACTAGGGTTTCGAACACGCCCATCCCGAGTCCGACCTCCGATAAGATCGGTGGCCCGACTCGGGATGGGGGGGGGGGGGGGGGGGGGGTTGAAAATGGGCAGAATTTTGAAAATAGCAATTAGTAAAAACGTTAATAGAATAAATAAAAAAAGAAAAAGGTTACAAGCCAAAAATAAAAAAGAATTGACTGCTCGGCCGAATATTTATATAATTTGGAGCATTTTAGAAGGACAGTCCAAAATTAAATAAGAGAAAGAAGAGAGGATCGGACTATTTAATAATATTACAAAAAAGAAGTAATTTCGACATAAAATTTTGAACGCAGATCTAAACGTTTAAAGTCCGATCGATATGTCCACGCGAGTGGCCTCGTTAAGGCCGTTTGGGTGCACAGCTTAAAGGGACGAGATGGGTTGCATCCCGTCAAGAAAACCCCTAGATTGACAGTCGATAGACGTTGAAGGTGTAGTGCTGTGCTGAAATACAGATCTTGAGAAGCCGGATCCGTCTGAACGAGTAGAGTATCAGACTAGGGTATAGTCCAGTCGTCATGGGTTGGTATAGTGGTGCGGACGGGCCCGACTCCGGAGGATACGAGATGGTATCATTATAAAGCAATGTAAAGTCTAGAAAAGAGTAGTAGGGGCCGACCCCGCTTCCTATTTCTTCTTAGAGTGGGGCGGTCAATCTTCCAGAGCTGGTAGGACAGGCTCGGACATGTAGAGACTAAACGCAAACAATCGTGGCGTTCTGCAGAATGGTCGTCATACGAGTCACGAAAAAACAAGTCAACATAGTCAGACGGAGAAATGACGTGGAGGCGAGGAATCTCGCTGAAAAAGAATCCAACCTGGTGGTGCAGACTGTCGAAACGAGAAGCGTTCCAGCGTACAATCAGTTCCAATGGCCGCATACATCCCAGTAGAAAACTTCATTTCGCTGACAAAAACAACGAAATGAAGGACCCCCAAGTCGAGCACACGAAAGCACGTGCAGTGTGCACAAGCGAAACAAACACGTCTTACTGCGTGGAGCTCCAGACTGGGAATGAACGATGGCGAGTAACATTTACTGGAAAAAAAGCGAAAGTACTTCTTTTTTTAAAATGTATATACTTATAGGCTACATTCAGTATTTTAATAATATATTATTACGTCAAGATTATACTGTTTATCCCCAGGTTTTCCCAACCAGTGCTCCACGGCTGGTATATCAATGGGCAGTAGAGCGCTCGACTGAGGTACTTGCGTCGTAGGATCAAACCAAATAATATTTTCTTATTCCAACCAGTGCCCCACGACTGGTATATCAAAAAACGTGGGGAAAGTGCTGTTATTGGGGAAAATGTAGCGGGTTTCCTCTGAAGACTATGTGTCACAATTGCTGTATGTTTGACATCTAATAGCCGATGACTAATTAATTTATTAATTAGTGGTATTGTTATTTTAAACAAATTAACATTCGGCATGATTGCCGGACAGTTCCGAGTATAGTCTCGATCATAGCTAGACTCCTGTCTTGAAACCAGTCTGAACTGACCGAAACTATGCTAAACCCGGTGTAATTGAAATTTTCATATCTATTAAATGTTATGTTTGAAACTAAAAGCAAAGCAGTGTTAAATTTTGCTAATAATTTGTTTGCGAAAAATCTTCTTTTTTTTTGAATTGGGATGAAAAGGTGGGAGTGGGTCGGGGAAGAACAAATATAAATATGTATTAACTGCTTTTTAAAAAATAGAACAGAATTTTTGTAATAACTTCAATGAATTCTCTTAAACAAATATATTGCTTGAGTTAGGGAAAGGAAACTTGATATATAATTTTCTAAAGGTTGTTATATATGGAAATGTGCACCTTGGTACTAAACAAAAATAATCTTAAAACAAATCCGCTACATTATTTCATTATTAGCAGCAAGGGATCTTTTTACTACTAAATGAAATTGTTTGGTTTCTATAACCCATTTAGGCCTAACAGGCACGGTGGAAACAAGTAGAGATTGGGGGTGGGGGCTGACTGAGATCGAGGTCATAAAGCAATATTTCTATGGGGTTCGGGTGTATGCTCTCCTGCCTTAAAGGGACATTCCTAAGTTTGCTGCAATTTTTAAGATGTTATCCACTAACAGAGACTTTTTGACGACTTTAATTACAAATCAAATATATTTTTCTGCATAAAATATTAGTGGCTGTATATTAAATGTGTTTCTGATCCTTCTAATATTTGTACTAGGTTAATTTTCATTTTATTTCCTTAAAAAAGAGGGTTTTTTTTTTTTCGTACGTACGAAATTATTTGAAGACAAAATCCAGTTTGGGCTTCTTACAAACATTAAGACGCCAGAAACACATTGAATATACAGACACTGATATTCTAAACAAGAAACTATATTTAATATGTAAGTTTAATCGTAGAAATATTTTATTAGGCGGAAACATCTTACAATGCAGCAAACTCGGGAATGTCCCTTTAAGATTTACTACTACTAATATTTTTGCCTCTTTAATGCAGTAAATACCATACAGATTATAAATGTTGTATTAATTGCGTAAGTATATACGACATCATATTCAATAATAATTAAGTGACCCTTCCAGTTTGCCCGCGACCCATTCCCCAAGTCCATTTAGCGGCATCTTCCGACGCCTGTGTAGGCTATTAAAGGGTGGGCATGTGCTGTCAAGTCTATGGGAAAGTCCCTTGCTGCTAATGGAAATATGTAGCTGGTTTCCTCGTCATAATAATCCACGGGCGTAGGAAGGTGTCATATATACAAATCGCTGCTAAAAAGTTGGGGTCACATGCCCCCTGGCTGCGCTCCGCTTCCTACGCCAGTGATCATTGTGTTGACCGCGCACGTCCCCCCCCCCTCCCCCCCCCCGCGCGCGCGCGCACATACACACACACACACACATATTAGCTTATTAATTATGATGTTATTGTCACACATATTTTCCCTATTTCTATGTGGCGATCATTTTACCAACCACTGTTTAATATTTAGCATCTGATACAGAATAGCTGTGAACTGACAGTGGCTTTTAATCAGCGTTTTACCGACATGTTTAATCATAATTATTATTATTATTATTATTATTATTATTATTATTATTATTATTATTATTATTTTCCATTGGGCCTAGCCTATATACCAATATGGTTATAAATATTAAGAAATTTTAATACAATAAGCAATTTTTATTGTTTGGTTTTTTTTTTTTTAAAACCGCATGTTAAATAAAGTAGTTGGTGAGCTTTTTTTTTTTCTTAGTATTGTTATTTTATTATGGATTTTGAAGATATATTTTTAATTTAAAAATGCTAATTTCAGCATTTTTTCTCAATGGTCTTAGTTCTTGAAGAGTGACATTGATAATAGCAGTGGGTCATAACTTCAAAACATATGGTATGATTAAAAAAATTGTGTGTGGCCTTTACGAGTGGGTGTGGACGCTCACCATTTTTATTACTATTATTATTATTATTTTATGTGGCCTAATATATTATACATACTAGTTAGAAATTTTATTTTTTACAAAATTGACGTAGATTTAAAAACTTTTTATTTAATTTCCGGTAACATCTAATAATGGGTATAATCTACATTAACACCGGTCACATGACAAGTTAGAGAAACGTCATCAAAATGGCTGAACAACCAAGTAAAGCAGACATTACTACAATTTTTAAACGTTTACGATCTATTCCCGCAAACAAAGTAAGTGTTGCCTATAACACCAGGCATAGACTATGTCGTTGTTATATATTATTCGATTAAATAGTTTGTAACTGAACAAGATAATTTATAGAATTGGTTTGTAAAAACGCATATGCTACAAGTTCTTGAGTTAAGAGGTGTCATAATTCATATCAAACGTGTATTTAATTTATTCATTCATTTTATATGTTGTAGGATTTTAACCTTACCTTACTGTTAAGACAGAATTTTCCTGACAGTTTCAGTGAAACCTAATTCAAAAACATATATTTAAAAAACTTGTTTATTAATAATGGTTAAATCTGTTTTTTTAGACCTTGTGGTTTAATGGATTATCATTATGCCTTTATCACAATAAATTACTCTCCTACCTTTAATTTATAATTACCATCACATTTGCCCAAAATTTTGTCCAGACACAAATCGTGAATGTAGTGACACACATTCCACGTACATGACTGTAACGATGTCATCAACTTCACTGAGATCACATAATATGGCATAATACATGCATTTTTCTACCATTTGCCATTTTACTTTTTTGTGGAAAACTCTTCATGAGACTGATGAGTGGTGGAAGCCTTCGTAGTACATGACATAATTAATATCACGTTCGCGTTTATATCATGACGCGCTATGACGTTAGATTATCCTGACTTATCCGTACCCAGGAGAAACGGAGAAGTTTGATAAAAGTAGGCAAAGTGAACATTTATTGGTACATTTCGTAGTGTTTTGCTACATTCAGCATTCATCCGGAAAGTCTCCGAATTAAAGACTGTTCAAATTACCAAATGCTGAGAATTACTTCCGGTTATAAAATTTAAGTAAAACTAGTAAATATGTTCATTTAAACATGATAATATTAAATAAGTGACAATTAATATGTCATTGTAACATTAAAATAAAATTAATAAGTATTTTTTGCCTGGCTGGTCACTGCAAATAATGCGTCATGTTGATGTACAGTCTGGAGCCAAAGAAAAACTACAAGGTGGTATGTTGTAGCACTACACAAGTCGGTGTAGTCGGTGCAAATTGTTTTCTGAAATCGAATTAGCCCAAAATATTACTTTGATTTCTCACAACAGCTAATAACTTGGCAACGTGAGCCAAATTTAGGTGGGGAAAAAACCCCTCCATTTTGCTGTCTAAAATATGGCCTGGCTATTGGATGAAACCAAGCCTGGATATAACTGGTTGGTCACAGACGGGGTCCAGCACAAATTTGTCATTTGTCAAGCTTTGGCAGTCACAAACTTAACATTAGTGGTGAGGCAAAATGAAGTATTTCTCTGTTTAATTAGTCCAAAACGTACGTAGAAAGATATTCACTTAATGTGGGCCTTGCACTAGTGTTGACGCAGTTTGATGCAGTACGTTATGAAAATGCTATTCCCATGTCTATTAATAGACCTGAGCAAGCCCGATGATTCGATGTGGACAACGTATCTTTTGACATAAACATTTTACCCGTCTAAACTGAATAGTGGACGAATAATCAAGTGCCATTGTGTTTATTTAATGTAAGTTATTCCTCTGAAACCGCACAGTCATGTGGGTAGCAGTCATTATTTACCTTGGCCGAATAAACAGGTAGTGTGTTATATACATTCTCCGGGTTAGCTGTCAGTCTATATTTATCAACAGTACCTTAGCTTGTGTTGCGATTCTTACAAATGTCAGTTAACCTTTAGACTACCAGATTAATTTTTGATAAAAAACACTTTCAGTGGGTACAAGTTTATAATTTTTACTCACATAAATTCACTTCAATGTTTTATAAATACATTTATAATAAAGTTCATATTTGAATCAATAAGTGTTATTTTCATGGATTTTTCTCAATTATATAATATTTTAGATCAGTTAATGTTGATTAAAATTAGGCAAAAACAATTGAAAAAGTTGCGTTTACTTACAGGCATTTGTGGCCAGCTGTCCAGTATTTATGTCCGTTATTCCCAATAATAGCGACATCATTGTTGTCAAGTGAAAATACTTGCCGAAAACAAAAGTGCCGTCGGTGATGCTATCTACCTATGGCAATTTATATCTCAACAATGTCAATTGCCGTTGGTGCCTTCGTTAAATTCGAGCCCTGGGGACTCATTCTGCTTAGTTCATTTGTCTGACACTATACATACATACACACATGTACATTTAGAACTAACTTGCTATTAACTAATAAAAACTAAAAAGCCGGTGCACTTTTCATGAAAATTGTTCTAGGTTTCAGAATTAATTAAAATAATATTCTACCAGTTTGGACTATACTCAACCATGTCATAAGTTAGAATGATGCATAAATCTATCCATATTTACAAAGTGTTAATTTTGTGAACAAGTATAGCAAGGTATAATACAGTGTTAGAAATAAGCACTTTCAGACAAGCAAAATGTGCCTTGGTGGTTGTCCAATGGACAAGTAGAAATTTTTAGTGCAGTTTTATTTTGAGCAATCAAAAACATCCTGGTACTTGAATAAAACATTTATTTGGACAAGTGAAAACTTTGGCGGACAAGTACATTTCTAAATGTATTTGTCCGGTGGACCGGCGTCGTGGTTAGGCCATCGGTCTACAGGTTGGTAGGTACTGGGTTCAGATCCCAGTTGAGGCATCCATAACTGGTTCAACAAAGGCCATGGTTTGTGCTATCCTGCCTGTGGGAAGCAGACCTGTCAACCCTCCCGGATTCCGCGGGAGACTCCCGGTATTTCATCAAGTCTCCCGCGGGAAAAACGTTTCTCCCGGGAAATCGTTATTTTCTAAGCATAAAAAAAAATTCAAGCTACCGTGACTGTGTATTGACATTCAGTGTTGCCATATATAAAACTATCCAATTTAGTCCTAATAACACCTAATGTGATCTAGGCTTTAGCATGCATGGTTTACCACATTTAATCAACTGATGGTTCATGTAAATTTAAAGTTGCATGACAGACAGCTGCTTGTGTGACATATTGCAGTGATAGAAATAAGCAGAATTTTTCACTAGTCCACCGGACAAAGAAAGAAAGAAAGAAATGTTTTCTATAACGACGCACTCAACACATTTTATTTACGGTTATATGGCGTCAGACATATGGTTACGGACCACACAACTGGACCGTCGTAAAAGTTGTGACAGCAGAAAGTTGGCCAACATTCTGTTGGCAGTTGGTAGTCTGAGCCTTGCATTAAGAACGTCGGCTTTGCACATCAGTATCCCATTTCTTAACAAATTGCCAAGCATATATATCAACAGAAAGAAAGAAATGTTTTATTTAACGACGCACTCAACACATTTTATTTACGGTTATATGGCGTCAGACATATGGTTACGGACCACACAGATTTTGAGAGGAAACCCGCTGTCGCCACTACATGGGCTACTCTTCCGATTGGCAGCAAGGGATCTTTTATTTGCGCTTCCCATAGGCAGGATAGCACAAACCATGGCCTTTGTTGCACCAGTTATGGATCACTGGTCGGTGCAAGTGGTTTACACCTACCCATTGAGCCTTGCGGAGCACTCACTCAGGGTTTGGAGTCGGTATTTGGATTAAAAATCCCATGCCTCGAGTGGGATCCAAACCCAGCACCTACCAGCCTGTAGACCGATGGCCTGCCTCGATGATGCCACCGAGGCCGGTCCGTGGTAAATGACGTCGGGACCACCTGTAAATCAGTCGCAAACGACTGTTTTTTAAATGAATACAACAGTTCAGTTGAGTCATATAATGTGATCTAGAGTCATATAATGTGATCTAGGCTTTAGGATCATAAGAACATTAATCATATATTCCACTTGTACAGAGTCAACTTTGTTTTCTCAGTTGATAGTTGCATGCACAGAAAAATAATTGTGGTCAATTCTTATTTAAATATATATGCATGTATGTATAAACAGCTGTTTAGGAAACTACATGTGACTGCATATACGGAATAAATACTGTGTTTTCTTTTCAGCAATGTTTTGACTGTAATCACAGTAACCCAACATGGGCCAGTGTGACATACGGTGTCTTTCTGTGTATCGACTGCTCAGCTGTCCACCGGTCACTCGGTGTCCACATCACGTTCATCAGATCAACACAGCTGGACACGAACTGGACATGGCTTCAACTACGGGCGATGCAGGTTGGCGGCAATGCCAATGCTGTGAGTATATATGAGTTCATTTACAATAACAAACATCTGCTGTGTGTATTGACGAAATGCAAAATAAAATGCAACTAATACCAAAAAATCATAATTGATTTTAACTGTAATTAAACTATACAAATGTTGACGACATTGACTTCGTGAATCCATGGTTTTGCCTTTGTATGGTATGCAATAAGTATCCACAATTTGGCTTTGATATTATAGTCACCATCATTTGGGGTATATGTTTTTACGATTACATTTGTTTTAAACACAAGCTGATGCTTCGTCCAACAAAAAATGTCCAACACCAATTTCTTATTGCAACTTTTCAGTAATAAGGAAGCATTGTGGCTAAAGTTATTACAATTGTAGGGCTGTACAAAATGACATTTGAGTGGACCTGGTGATGCTGTTCATATTAAAAACAGTTGTGTGAGCTATGTGGTGTAGCTTTGTCATTTTTATTTCTGTAAAAGGTAGAGGAAATATTAAGTAAAAGTTTAAAGAGATTAAAGTTAAAAATTGTGCTATCCATCAAATTATATAACATATTTTTAATAATACAGCTACAGTCTGTCCCATCCTTTTACAAAAGTGTATTTTGTTAATAATTTCAGTTTAGTATGACGTAAGAAGTAAAAGTGTATTTTGTTAATAATTTCAGTTTAGTATGACGTAAGAAGTAAAAGTGTATTTTGTTAATAATTTCAGTTTAGTATGACGTAAGAAGTAAAAGTGTATTTTGTTAATAATTTCAGTTTAGTATGACGTAAGAAGTAAAAGTGTATTTTGTTAATAATTTCAGTTTAGTATGACGTAAGAAGTAAAAGTGTATTTTGTTAATAATTTCAGTTTAGTATGACGTAAGAAGACAAGTAAAAGTGTTTTGGAAATAAGAAGAAGAAAAAAAATGTGTATGCAAGTTGCAAAACAATCAACTCAGAAATAAATACTTTGTAGTAAATTCCATAGAATGAAAAAAAAGGTGATTATAGATGTATATTACATTATTAGGAAAATGAGATTCTGAAAATAAACAGCCATAGTCAAATCTTGTAAATTGTACTTGATATTGCTTGCATACATGTATGTATTCGTATTTAAAGAAGATAATGTGATTTCAGTATGCGTTTTTCCATCAACATGGATGCGACTCGACTGACGCCCAGAAGAAATACCATAGTCGGGCGGCTCATCTGTACCGAGAGAAGCTTCTCACTCGCACACAGAATGCCCTTAGATTACATGGGACAAAGGTATTCATTTACAGCCCAGCACTCACACACAGAATGTCCTTAGATTACATGGGACAAAGGTATTCATTTACAGCCCAGCACTCACACACAGAATGCTTTTAAATTACATGGGACAAAGGTATTCACTTAGAGCCCAGCACTCAAACACAGAATGCTCTTAGATTACATGGGACAAAGGTATTCATTTACAGCCCAGCACTCACACACAGGATGCCCTTAGATTACATGGGACAAAGGTATTCACTTAGAGCCCAGCACTCACACACAGAATGTCCTTAGATTACATGGGACAAAGGTATTCATTTACAGCCCAGCACTCACACACAGAATGCTTTTAAATTACATGGGACAAAGGTATTCACTTAGAGCCCAGCACTCAAACACAGAATGCTCTTAGATTACATGGGACAAAGGTATTCATTTACAGCCCAGCACTCGTACACAGAATGCCCTTATATTACATGGGACAAAGGTATTCACTTAGAGCCCAGCACTCGCACACAGAATGCCCTTAGATTACATGGGACAAAGGTATTCACTTAGAGCCCAGCACTCACACACAGAATGTCCTTAGATTACATGGGACAAAGGTATTCATTTACAGCCCAGCACTCACACACAGGATGCCCTTAGATTACATGGGACAAAGGTATTCATTTACAGCCCAGCACTCACACACAGAATGCTTTTAAATTACATGGGACAAAGGTATTCACTTAGAGCCCAGCACTCAAACACAGAATGCTCTTAGATTACATGGGACAAAGGTATTCATTTACAGCCCAGCACTCACACACATAATGCTTTTAAATTACATGGGACAAAGGTATTCACTTAGAGTCCAGCACTCACACACAGAATGCTCTTAGATTACGAGTTACATGGGTGAAACATTTGGTAATTTTTATATAGGCTTAGAGAGGAAACCTGTTAAAATTGTCCATTAGTAACAATGGATCTTTTATATGAATTAATGTTAGACCTAAAATAATTGGATTTTAAAAAAGTGTCTGCGGTCAGTCTAGGATCGATTCCCGTCATGTCCATTAGACTATTTCTCAGTCTAGCCAGTGCACCACGACTGGTATATCAAAGGCTATGGTATGTGTTGTCCTGTCTGGGATTATGCATATACAACATACCTTGCTACTAATGAAAAAATGTAGCGGGTTTCCTCTCTTAGAATATATGTCAAAATTACCTAATGACATTCAATAGCCGATGATTAATAAATCAGTGTGTTCTAGTGGTGTCATTAAACAAAACAAACTTTAACATTATTTGGAAGTATTTCAGCAGGGATTCTAGAATTTTTATAAAATCCACTAGCCATGGGATCAGTAATTAATTTTTTTTTTTTTACTAACCATGATTAAAAATCCACTATCCCCATTTTACTTTAAAGTAAACATAATCTTACTAATAGTTATAATCAGATATATCCCCAAAGAGGGAGATAGAGTTTAAAAACACTAAGATTGGGAAGGTATTAGTGGGGCCAGGATATTGATCAGAGTTCCTGCCAGAGGGTAAAACGGGTAAGGTGCCATATTCAAATGTTTTTTCAGAATATATTTTTTTAAGTTGACGTTTTGACAAAAAAAAGTTCCAGATGAAACACTGTTCATATTTACAAAATAAGAATTAAATGCAGCAATTGACAACTTTTTTTTAACTAGCCGTCAGGGATGGTAATAATAGTTATTTACTAGCCCAACATTGAATATCACTAGCCACAGGAGTGGAACTACCATAATCTAGAACCCTATATTTCACTATAAAATAATTTTCCTGCATGTTTCGAACATTCTATCAACCATACGGGGGAGAAGTATTAACAATATCATTTTATAGTAATTTTTTGTCTTTTCTGGCACATGCTTCAACTTTTGCTTTTACCTCCAACATTATGGTTTCGCATTTAACTCCATTTCTCACAAACGATTTAAGTCCTAGACAAATGAATATTGGTTGTTTATACAGGGAACACTTTGTTTTTAAAATTTTTGATTAGCAACATTTCTAATCAAGTTAAAATTGACTAGCAGCTACTGTTTAATGTTTTAAAATTGAGTAGTGATCTCTGAAACTTGAATAGCGAATCGTGACGCGATACTGAACAAAATCATCCCTATTTATAGATGCACTTGTGTCTGTTTATCACTATGCTTGTTGATATCTTGTTCACTTCAATTAAAATTGTTTAATGTTTAGCTCATTGTCAAGTTTTTTCCTTTATGGTCTTTCTTACAAACTGTAAATCTTAGAACAATAAAACTTGGTTTATACTTACATCTGTAAATGTTTGTCTGAATGCATGTTACAAAATAAACAAAAATTAATGTGGCAGGGCTAGCTCTGAGTGAGCAAAATGTTTCGCCAAATATCTATTAAACTTCAAAGATTGTAGAATTTTCCAGTTACTTTCTAAAAAATGTCAATGTTTACATGAAATTATTTCGCCAAATTCAAATAAAATTTGCCAACAACTTTCAAAATTCGCAATTGGTAAATTTGGTGAGTGCCAGAGCTAGCCCTGTGTGTTTTTTTTTGTAATTTAATTTTTTTAAAGTATTTAATATTTAATTCATATTTCTTTTTAACAATGACACACATTAACATGCACATCTATGGATGTAACTGAGTTATACTGAATACATCTATGGTAGGCGAGACACTTATTTTAGCTTAATTTTTGTAATAATTAAATGTTAAAACATTTTACTCACTTCTCTCTTTGAGTAACAAATGGTACTGAGGTTATATAACATTATGTTTATCCGTCCTGTCTGTACATTTATGTGACAGCTCAAAGACATTTCTGCTTTATACTCTGTTTTATATCCGTTTCATGGTTTTACCAGACTAAATGCTTTAAGATGTTCATGTACATTTCAGCTTCATATAGATTCAGTGAAAGAGCCTACATCACCGAGAGAGAAAGAAGAGGATTTCTTTAATGCACACACCAAGATAGAAGAGCCAGTTCCCGCTTCAATTGCTGACGGCGAAAAGCTTTTCTCCACTCCAAAACCTGTTAGCAACGGAAATGCTAGAAGTACAAAAGGTGACATCAAAATTGTGTTGTCAAAATGAAATGTAATTTTTATATATTTTTAAAAATTATTATTCTGTGACCTGACCTCTCGACCTATTTGCAATTTATATATATTTTTAAAAATTATTATTCTGTGACCTGACCTCAACCTATTTGCATTTCCTCCTCTAACAGTGGACTGGTCCGAATATAGCTACAATCTTCTCTTGCATCATGGGTTAATGTTTCTTTCAGTTTGATACATTTGTAGTACAGATGAAATATGGAATTACAAAAACTGCTTGGGTATTGGTAAACATTCGTTCATTGTATTACATAAAAAGAATGTATACATTTCAGAATTATATAATAATGCTGTCCTGTCTACGGGAAGTTCATATAAAAACATCACTTCCTGCTATTCAGTACGAGTAACCTATGTGGCAACAAATAGCCAAATGTAAAAATAACCATTATATGACGTTAGGCACCAAATATGCTTGTAATGTGCTCAGCTGTTGTTAAAGCAACATTCTTTTCTTTCCTATAGACATAGACCCAAATGAAGGACCAAAAGTGGACCACGTTTTGAGTATGTCCCCAACTGAGGCTATTGCAGTTGCCGAGCCGAGGAAGACAATTATTGGAGCTAAGAAAACTGCAGCAGCAAGGAAAGGAGTGAGTGTTCATCCAGATATTGTAAATGTGAAAATGTTACTATTTTAGAGGATCTAGCGAGGCCACACAAGACCCTAATATTTCATAATGCTGTGTTTGACTTTTATGGCGATTTACCCATTTTTGACAGTTATAGCCCTTGAACTTAGGAGATAAGAAAAAAAAAATTCCGGATGTTTTTTTTTCGCAATGCATTGAGATGTTGAGCTGAAATTTGGTATATAGTTTGACTTTCATGACGATTTATCTATTTTTGTCAGTTATGACATCAAATAGTCAATGATTAATAAATGAAGCTGCTCTAGTGGTGTGATTAAACAAAACAAACTTTAACTTTACTCATTATTTGCAGAAGAGTGGGTTTGGAGCTCAGAGAGTGAAGACCAACTTCAATGAGATTGAGAACCGAGCCCAGCAGCTGGACAAGGAGCGCGAAGACTTGGTCAAGATGAACGAAGTTAAAAATGTCAAAACAAAAGAAGAACAGGAGACACAAATGTAACTTGCTTAATTTTTCTCTCTTGATATTAATATTGGGCATCACATTTTTTCTGTAATTGTTAGAACAGGATGTAGCTCAGTGGTCAGGGTTTCTGTCAGAGGGTATTATGGATATGGTGCCATACCCAGATTTTTTTGGCAGATTAAAAAAACCAAAACCTTATTGACAAAATTAATTACTCTTGTCATTAATGTATAATTTTCTTAACCCTAAACATAACCCATTTTCTTTCTGGGTAAGGCCTCTCATACCCCTTGTTGACTGGTTGCATTTAATTCCATAGTACCACACCCAAAAATTTCTTTCTGACAGAAACACTGGTGGTAAAGTGCTTGCCTGAGGTCACAGGATTAAAACATCCAGACCAACATATAATCCTAATCTTATACACACTCTCTCTCTCTCTCTCTCTCTCTCTCTCTCTCTCTCTCTCTCTCTCTCTCTCTCTCTCTCTCTCTCTCTCTGTTTTATTAATCCCACATTAGGGGATCACTTTACAAACATCTTTATTGTTTTAAATCTTTATTAAAATAATATTAAAACTTTGATCGGTACAGCAAAACCGGAATTGCCCGCGAATGCATGTCAGACTGACAACATGAGTTGGCTTGTATTTTGAATAAACTTTTTTGTAACCAAATAATGAGAGGCAAAATAAGGAGTATGTTTTTCCACAAAGTCGACCAACCAACACACAACGATATATGGTAACCAAGCTTTCCTTTTTTCTTTCTTTTTCTTTTCTTTTTTTTGAAGGGTGTAGTGCCGCGTGGCCGCCCTCCTTTAATTTTCACCCAGCGAGAAAACTGAATTTGTAAAGATAAGAATCTGGAATATAAGGTTATTTTCTCCAAAGTGTGTATAGTGTTTTGTGGTATCAACTTAGTAGAAAATTAAAATCACTTGTGACTAGAATATTGGGTTTAGATTTTTTTTCCTTTTTTTTTTCTTATAGGGCCTCCATGAGACTAGCCTACAAAGATATGAGTTTGGAACGCAAAAAACAGGAAGACAAGTTAAAGGCGGCTGATCCACAGAAAGCAGTACAGTTTGAAAGACTGGGCATGGGGTTTGCTGGCAATAAGTAAGAATGGTGGATGAATTCTTTATTAGTCCCCTACCAGTCCAACCAGAGTGAACTATAGGTTTCGTGTCTGTCCGTCTGTCCATCTGTCCCTGAAATTTTGTGTATAGATTTATTTTGTACATTCACAGATCAAGTTTGACTTTCATGGGGATTTACCCATTTTTAACATCTACTTACAGCCAGATCATTTCATTTTCATCTCAGTTTTCATGCTTATATCCAATTAAGGTTCAAGCATGCTGTCCTGGGCACACACCTCAGCTATCTGGGCTGTCTGTCCAGGACAGTGGGTTAGTTGGTTAGTGAGAGAGAAGATGGTGTAATGGTCTTACACCTACCCATTGAGCCCTAAAGAATTTGCTTTTGGTTGGAGCCGGTACCGGGCTGCGAACCCTATACCTACCAACCTGTAGTCTGATAGCTTAACCACTGCACCACCGAGGCCGGTACAGCCAGATCACGTTTGACATTCAAAGGGGATTTATTCAAGGGCCATAACTCTGTCAAAGATGGAATTTATTTATGTTTCAGTTGTGACCATTGAATTTAGAGCCCAGAAGGAAGCCGAAATTAGGTTATTTCTTGGCCTGTAATATGGTTTCCCATTCATATCATGTGATCATAGGAAAGTTTTAGCAGTCATTCGTTCATGGTATTATTTCCAAAGGGAATATCCTGTGGTTTTAGGCTTATTCAACACCTGTTCCTGTCCTTGTTCTTTGGTGACAAGATTGCAGTAACTCCAGGGCTTCTAGAATTTTTATAAAATCCACTAGCCATAGGATCAATCATGTTAAAAATTTACTAGCCGCGATTAAAAAAATCACTAGCCCTACTTTACATTAAGTTAATACATCTTAACAAAATAATAATACAAATCAGATAGAAGGAGATAGAGCTTAAAAACACTAACATTGGGGGGTTGGGGCAGGATATTCATATATTAAACAAAATAGAATTTAACTAACATTTGACCTCCTTTTTCTCTCTAGCCATAGGGCAAGGCAATAGTACTTATTTACTAGCCGAACATTGAATATCACTAGCCATGGGAGTGGGGCTACGATAATCTAGAAGCTCTGAACTCCCTACTTTTTGTCAAAGTATTCCAGAGTTTTTAATGGATGAAAATTCATACAGTGAACAGGTCAGGGAAATACTAACTAGTAAAGTCATTGCATATGGTATAGAGCATATTAAAAGTGCTTTAAACGGTTACTTATTTAACTACGAATAATTTTAATTTAAAGGGACACTCTTGAGTATGCTGCGTTATAAGATGTTTCTAACTAATAAAATATTTCTACGATTAAACTTAATATTAAATATATTTTCTTGTTTAGAATATTAGTGTCTGTATATTCAATGCGTTTTTGGTCGTCTTAATATTTGTAAGAAGCTCGAACTGGATTTTGTTTTCAAATAATTTTGTACATACGATTTTTTTTTTTTTTTTTTAGGAAATAAAATGAAATTTAACCTAGTATAAATATTAGAACCATCAGTACATGTTTAATATACAGCCACTAAAATTTTATGCAGAAAAATGTATTTGATATGTAATTACAATTATTAAAAAGTCTCTGTTAGTCGATAACATCTTAAAAATTGCAGCAAACTCAGGAATGTCCCTTTAAGTGTTGTGCACTGTAGTTTTTAAGGGTGTATTGGTCATTCTGGTCTTCCGGAAGTACTATGATGGTAAATTATTAATACACTTAATTGAAATATTGTTCACTGGTGTTTTTCAGAGGTATTAGCCATTCTGCAGTGTTTGACATGCAGACGATAGAACAGGAGTCGCCACATGACAACGACAGAGGTGGCGGGCGCTATGGGCGCAAAGCCAACAAGTGGGGTCGAGATAAAGATTTCTTTGAGGACGAAATTGAGATGTTTGGAGGTGGCTTTTCTAAAGGGTTAGCTTTTTTTAAATTATACAGCATTTTTATTATGCAACATTTTCATTATAAAGCATTTCCACAAAAGATTTTTGTTGTACAATACTTTTTTTATAGGCCCATAGCTATTTTATCTTATATTAACCCTTTCCGACTATAGCACGGGAAATCCCGTTTTAAAAAAAAAAAATCACCATTCAGACAACAGAACGGGAAATCCTGTTGTGTGTTTTCAGTTTGTATTTACCACCAAATTTGTCACAGGTTGACATGCGCAATAGAGGCAGTGCTAACAACAACATCCTGTAGAAGTGTTACATGGTTTGCCATGAGAATGTGCTCATTTGTTCGGAACTTTTCAGCCTATTTGGTATAGCTGTTCTGTTAACTACAATGGCGACATCCATTTTCTATAAGACCGGCCTCGGTGGCGTCGTGGCAGGCCATCGGTCTACAGGCTGGTAGGTACTGGGTTCGGATCCCAGTCGAGGCATGGGATTTTTAATCCAGATACTGACTCCAAACCCTGAGTGAGCGCTCCGCAAGGCTCAGTGGGTAGGTGTAAACCACTTGCACCGACCAGTGATCCATAACTGGTTCAACAAAGGCCATGGTTTGTGCTATCTTGCCTGTGGGAAGCGCAAATAAAAGATCCCTTGCTGTCTGTCGTAAAAGAGTAGCCTATGTGGCGACAGCGGGTTTCCTCTAAAAAAAAATCTGTGTGGTCCTTAACCATATGTCTGACGCCATATAACCGTAAATAAAATGTGTTGAGTGTGTCGTTAAATAAAACACTTCTTTCTTTCTTTCCATTTTCTATAATACAACCTTCACAGAAAATTACTGTGATAGTGATGTTTTATCGTAATGTAACAGTGATAATTCCGTTGGAATTCCACTAGCTGAAATACTATCACGAATTCAAGATGACATACTACTTTAGAGATTTGCACGTGGTCAGAAAGATTTTCTAAATGGGTTTATTCATTTACACATTTTCGTAGAAATTTGGTATGTTTTTATAATCAGTGATTTTGTTTAATATACCTCTATATATGTATAATAATGAGCTTCTTCTCATAGAAAATTGATTTACGTTTACAAATATGCTTGAACCAGTTTTCTACTATGAATAATAAATAAGTTATCATCAAAAAACCATCTGTAAATTTATTCTTTGTTTAACCAGAGCTCGAACTTAAGAATGTGTCTCCCACGGCAATTTTTGAAATAATTGCCATTGCTGAAACGACCACCCGACGGCAATTTTGAGCCTGCCTTTGGCAATATATTTTTTAAAGTGACATTTGCAGCAAATAAACATGATTGAAAGGTTATTTTGTTGTATATAAACATTCAGACAAGTAAGTGTTGAATATTGGCAATTAATGTACACCAGGTGTATACATTTTGCCATTTTTGGGGAGTTTTACTGACGGCACAAAAGTGCCGTCGATGATGCTCTCTACCTACGGCAATGTATATCTCAATGACGGCAGTTGCCGTTGGTACCGCCGTTAAGTTCAAGCCCTGTTTAACTGTCAAATATATCAATTCCTGGGGCACTTTGAAGACAATGGGTTAACAAGTCTGAAAGGGTTAATACAACCTGCTTAATATTTAAGTTGGGTTCGATATGTAAAAGTGTTTTTTAAACACACTTTTACGAATTTTGAACATAATTTTCTTGGAACATGTTTTGTCCGGTTGCTTGTAGTAATGCATAGCTAAGACTGGAATAGCCATGTCATGCTATGACGTCACTTCCCAAAATTACATTATTGGTTGGTCATATGAGTACACAAAATATTTTCTCATTCCAGACATCATTCTGTCCAAATATTAACTAACTGATATGTTATTTTTTTTACTTTGACTTCTCACTTAACACATACACAAATAGGGAAATATCAGGAATGTAATTTTTTAGCTTTCTAATTGACTTTTGCTTTTCTTTCTTTTTTTATCAAATAATTTTCACAAATTATAATCTGGTCTAACATAGAAAAATTATTTTTTATTTTATTTTTTATTTAATAGGTGTCAAATCACTGCAGTTAAAATAAAGTAGGTTACTCATTACAATGTATCTTCTAAAAAGGATTAGAGAATGCTAATTGTTGACAGTGTGTAATTTTCTTGTTCCAGTTTTGGTGATGGTTCCTATGGTTCTAAGAAAGACTCCTATGGTGACAGTTCATATGGTTCGAAAAACGATGACTTTGGAACCTGGGGCAACCCAAATAAGGGAGGCTCGTGGGACATAGACAGATTTGAAAGTAAACAGAGCAAGTCTGAAACAATGGCGTCTAAGCAAGACGATAGGTATGGTAGCAATTGGTGACTGGTCTTCCTTGCATGTCACGTAACATATAGTTGAGCACACACTGTTTTAAATCTCTGCAAGCTGCTACATGCCAATTTAACTTAGTTATGAACGTATTTTTTATACCTTAAGTGTAAAATAAAGATCCGTGTGTAACACTCCTTGTCTTGTGTCAGTTTGTTGTGTCTTTTCATGTTTATGTATTTTCAAATGTCGATTTTTTTTTAATGTTGTCAGTCCATTGTTTATGTCAAAGCTGCTGCTCAAGTTTTGACGTACATTTTTAAAATTTTGAATTACAACAAACATCAGGATTGCCAGAAAACTGTTGAATATTCCAAAATATTTCATTTAAGCAAAGAGTTTTAGCTATGTGTTATTTAATAGTGTAATAGGTGAAAATAACTTGCCAGGGCAAGCTCTGGGTGAGCAGAACATTTGCCAAATCATCAATTTGAACTTTGATAGATGCTGGGGTCTCCTATAATTCTCTCAACCACGTATTGAAATAACAACCAGGATAGTATACCAAATAGCTGAAGTTTAACATGTGCTGAGGTGTCATTAAACAAACACCTCTTTCCTTTCATTTATTAACAAACATACAGAGATACAAAAATAAAATAAAATCCATGTATGATTCAAATGTAAAAAATTAGAGGATGAAAATGGAAAATTTAGAATTAATGATTTTATTTTTTTATTTTTTTGTTTTATTTATTAAATTTGTTTTACTCTAAAATACATCTTAATTTTTATACTTAGTATACTACTGATATTATATTAGATAACTGTTTAGGTTAGTGTTGTTAACTTGGCTTTTTTTGTTCCAAGCAATCCTGAACCAATGGAAACTGATGATGATTGGTAACTATCTTCTGCTTATTGATGCAAAAAAAAAAGTGCACCAAATTTCCTATAGCGTATAGAACTTTTATCACTGTTATCACTTACCTGTTAAATTTGTAGGAAAATAATGTTGTTTGTATTGAAACCATATATTTATCATGCTACCCAATCTTTTTGTGTTTATAGAAACATTAGTTTTTTATTTTCTCAATCCTTTGGTGTTTATTAAAAAATGTTTTGTTTGTCCATTTGTGTTCATAGAAAATTGTTTTTTCATCCCTTGGTGTTTATAGAAAGTTTTTGTTTACCCACATCACCCATCTTATGTTGAAGCTTAACATTACAGTGATGTCACAGGGTAGGATAATGAACACAGGAAATGGTTTTTTCCAACTTGTAATTTTAAACA
Organism: Gigantopelta aegis; assembly: GCF_016097555.1. NCBI lineage: Eukaryota > Metazoa > Mollusca > Gastropoda > Neomphalida > Peltospiridae > Gigantopelta > Gigantopelta aegis. The sequence continues at coordinate 36,797,400 of NC_054702.1, forward strand.
AATGGTAAACTAGACATTTTTGCAATTAATAAAAAGGTTTACCAGCACTAGACATTGTATCATGATTATAATTTTAATTTTAGTTGACATTTTGAGGTTTTTGGGGTGTGGTTTTTGTTTTTTTTGTTTTTTATTATTTGGCATGATACTTCATGTAATAAAAAGCATGATTAATAATAATAATAATAATAATAATAATAATAGCTTAAATGATGTTATAAAGCTACATGTAGTTTTGTTTGGTCACAGTATATATACACGTAAATGATTTTGGATGTACCCTGTGACATACCTGTATTTAATTGATGTGGTGCAGTAATCCTTATTGTAATGCACGTACATTTTATATCTGCTGGTTTAGTGAGACTGATGGCAAGATACGTAAATATGAAATAGCTTATTTACTGTTACAAGGATAGGATTCTTGTTTTGAAATTAATGTGTAGGTGATGTGGGCCCCGTTCCATTTTTCGATCGTGCTAAGATCACCTTAAGTGCGTTATGTACTAAATGTGATCTTAGTGCTAAGATCGCTTCATGGAACGGGTCCTTGGAGGTATGACAAGTGAAATGTCTGATAGAATGCAGAAAATGGGCAACAAACCACAAAAAGTGTTTAATATTTTTCAGGACAAATTTATATCATTTAACAAAGAAAGACGTAAATCTAGTGTGTCATCACATTTTCTTATTTTCACATCAAAGAATTGGGTAAATGGTGGAGGGCATTTGTGTTGATCCTGTTTGCAATAAAAGGGGAATTCTGCTTGCAAGCTCTGGAGAGTTTCATATCCTACATTTGTTTGGTGTTTTTAAAATTTATTTATAACGTTTTTGATGTAAACGTCGATTTGTTTCTAAAGTTGAATCTACACACAAAACACTTTATATAGTGACCACCTGTTGATAAAAGGTAATTAGGTGTATATAAAATGATTCCATACATACACCAAAATGTAAAATGTACATGTTCAAATGTATTCTTGATGCTTGTTGGTGAAAAGGAGTTTACTGTTTTTAAAAGTAGATTTCTGTTTGGCAACCTTTGCTAGTGAGTTTAGTGTAGGCAATAGTTTCAGATATCTGTGGTTGCATTTGTAGGGGCAGTGGAGAACTGTGTCCATTTACTTTTAAGTGACTGATCAGGATACGAAATGATAGCAGATGTAATATCCTATTTAATACCTATTATTTATTTATTATACTTGATTTTAATTTAGTCTCTGAACCCATTTGACTGACATTCTGGTAAGTTTGTAGTGTATGACATCATATGGGTAATATAATATAGGGTCTGTTTCTGTCTGTTTGTCTGTCCCATGTATGATTTTCTGGACTCTTTTCGCTTAAAAATATTGAGCTGAAATTTTGTGTATTGCTTCAGCATGTAGAGTTACAAGTAATTTCATTTCAACTTATTTCCGTGCTTATATCCAATCAAGGTTCAAGCATGCTGTTCTGGGCACACACTTCAGCTATCTGGGCTGTCTGTCCAGGACAGTGGTTAGTGAGAGAGAAGAGGGTGTAGTGGTCTTACACCTACGCACGGAGTCATTAAATCTTGCTCTGTGTGGGATCTGGTACCAGGCTGCAAACCTTGTACCTACCAGCCTTATGTCTGATGGCTTAACCACGACACCACCGAGGTCGATGTTAAGATGGGGATATGCCCATTTTTGACGAGTTATGGCCCTTGAACTGAGGAGATAAGAAAATTTGTTGGGTATGCATGGTAGGCAACATGTTCATGTATTGCTTTAGCAGTACTCTCGGAATGCTTGTTTAAAAGTGCACTTTTAACATTTATTACTGGGATCAGTCTACAGTATTCTATAAATATAACATCTGCCATTGGTTACTTTTTGGGAGGAGGGGTGTCTGAAGTATAAAGGTTTAAACAAAATAAATAATACAAGTGAGTATAATTTATCTCTTCTTTTCTTTCCTGTTTTTTTTTTTCCTTCTTTTTTTTTTCTTCTTTTTTTTTGGCAGAGGTGGGGGTTATTTACACATTTACTAAATGTGGAACAAACAAAAGAAAGTTTACATGTGAAGGCACATTTTTACAACAAGGTCAGTAAATGTATATATATTTTTTTAACTGAACATGTTAAATGAGCTGCTGTGAAAATACAAATGGGAATAAAGGACATACTTTGCTTATTTGTACAGCATTCGATAAATTACTCCTTTTTTTTTCTTTTCTTTTTTTTCTACATAGAGGTTGTTACCAGAGTGTTTTTCGGTATCGTCAATATCATATATTAGGAATAAAAATTGTATTATGCGAGCCTCTGGCGAGCATAATACATTATTTTTATTCCTAATATATGATATTGACAATACCGAAATACACGAGGGTAATAATCTCTTTATCATATAAGCTCAAGCTTAATACAACATGTTTTTGTAAACTGTACATGCAACTTTAATTCCAGTCCGCCATTACTAGATATTCAAATGACGTAAGAATATGTAGTGCGGTGTATTTTTGAATGGAAATGACGTCAAACTTGAATGACGTCATTTTGGATGTCCTTACATCAAAATAAAGTTATGCCTAAAGTTATTTGTTTTCTAAACGCTGGACAGCTTTCAGTGTCAAATTACCATTGAAATGTTTTTATTTGATGACTACGAATGCATACATCAATCACGGAGTGTCACCCAAGTACGTTTGCTTAAATGTCAATAAACCTAGTGCCGAGACCTTGACTAATTTACATCTAATTTGCAAAGTTATCAAATTCTTAAAGTATGTGATCTGAAGAATATCACATACTTTGATTGCACTGAAAATGTAAGATATATGATAAATATTTGTATTAACAAGTACATTGATCAAACGTAGAGATACCCAGCTACTTTGCTGGTGCAGTAGAAACTGTATAGTCCCAACCTCAACTTTGATCTCTAGAAACAAACAAAAACAGATTCTGATCATTATGTTGCCAGATATTATTGTGAGATACCTGTATCCATTGACTGCCATGTCCATATTTATCCAAACCATAATCCCCTAAGCAAGAATACCAATCTGACCCTTGTTGATGATAATATTAGCTGACATCTTGATTAGATGTAGCACACTGACAAGAAAAGTGGTGAGGTCAGAATGTCATAAAAAGGTAAATACACATGTACATGTATACATGAAGACACACACAGTGCTTTGAATTCAACAGACTGTAACTAATCTTTTTCATAAGGGCAGTCCCAGAGGCAGAGGCATTTTTTGTATAGTGAAACCTGTCTGTACTGGACTTTTAAAGAAACTGCAATTCTGTTAAAACTGGCCAAGTTTCATGGTCTAAATCTTCTAAATTCTAAAACACGACCCTCTAAACTCCAGATCCTGACTAAAGTGGATAAATATCAGGTCCTCGGTGTGATCCGGGTTCGACATGTGTTACTGTATATTGTATACCGACCACCTAGAAAACAACATTTTATTTAAACAAAGTATGGTTGGGGAAAATATGCTGAAACAGCCAGGCCTAAAATAATTGTGTAGTTCTTGCTTACCCTCCCCTCTACCCCCATCAGATACTTCTGGAATGACCCCTAATATCCCCTGACTGACTGGTTTAACAAAGATCACATTGCATAAAATAGGTTTTAGATTTAAAAAGAAGACCAAACCTGTTGTTATGAAGTAAAGAATTTGTATGGTGAACCATGAAGGGAAACGCCGACCCCCCCCCCCCACACACACACACACACACTCAGATGACCAGGGCAGGGCTTGAAATAGGAAGTAAAATATGCCCTGCTGTTAATTGTTTTTAATTAGCAGGCTGAAAGAAATATGCTATGCCAAGAAAAAAATATGGCCTACTGGATAAAAAAGATAGCACAGGGTGAAGTGAGGGTTTGGTATAGTGTGTGAAAAATTATGACCTCTGAGATGTACTTTAGGCATTATGGAATTAAAATATAACAGAATTAACAGTTAAATAGCAGATGAGGTAATCGTACGAACATCTCTCTATGGAAAAAAATTACCTGCGATATTTTGGTGGTTTTCTGTTTCACTTGCAAGGTCTAAAAAATGGACTGCGGCCTGCTGTTTCAAGCCCTGGACCCAGTTGTTCATAGTATTTTCCCTACAAACAGTTGCTATTGTTTCATTAATTACCCAATAGACCTCTTTCACATTCCCATTGCGCATGTGTGCGAAGAGTACCGTCCCTTGCCGAATTGGACGGTATCGAGGCTATATACAAATTGGGGGGCATGATCGACAGTTGTCATGAGCGTCGTGAGTAGCTTCGTAGGAGCTGTGAATCTCTAGCGACTAACGTACATATTTCTTATAAGATGGTAAAATGGCTGCGAAAAATGATCTACTTAAGTTTACATCGGAATGGCTTAAGACCAAAAGTAGTGAAACATTAACTTAGATGAAGTCTCTGGAGCTGCCTGTCATGGGTATTTTAACAATGCAAAATTAAAAGATTCATACAATAAAATTAACTTTAGTGGAATGTGTTTGCTACTTTTAATAAATTAGAATTATAGTTAAATATTCACGCGGATTTCCAGTGATGTTTAATTCTCCACATGTATCAATATTTAAAATTTAATAAACTATGCCTCCCCTTCCCCCTAAAAACCCCAACAAAACCCCTAACTAACATAGACGTTTATCACAGCTCTTTTCCCCCTTATCATTTCATTAAAAAAAAGACAGTCGTACAACTACTAATCAATGTTACATGTCTGTCTAAATTATTTATTTATGTATTTATTTATTTACTTACTTATTTTTTTATTTTATTTTATTTAATTTTCACTATCATTTATATCAGATACATACAACTTCACTTGAAATAATATCTGATATTTACGAAGTTTTAAAACATATATGAGCCGTCACACACGAAAACCTACAATTTAGCATGATGCTAGAAACCAAGTAAACGCGGCTCAAAGTTTGTCGTCACGTGTAAACGCGGGAGTAAAAGTTGACATGCTGTTTGCGTTGTTTGTTTTGAAGAATTTAGAAGATGACATCTTTACATGAAGATCAGTTTGAAGTAAACATATATCTGTATGTACAATAGTGTTTGGTTACTATTTTGTATCATGTACCTGAGAACTTTGGTCGAGATCGTTAGCGATACCATCAGTACTTTGATACACATTTACAAGCATATATATATATAACCCCTTGCCAAACAATGATATGACGCCGGTTACACTTGAGAATAATACACAAACTTTGGTGCGAAATATACGTTAACAAGTTGCATTAAGTTGTGGTATGCATGTAAAATAGCCTGGTCACAGAGCCACGACAAGAAACCGTTTGTTTTTAGTCGTACCAATGTATTTATAATAAATGATATATGGCAGACTTCTCATACAAACAGGATAGCATACACGACGTCCTTTGATGGGTCATTGGTTGGGACAGAAAATAATCAAACTGGCCCACTGAGGAGGATCGAACCTTCAGCAAATGGAACCTCAGACAGACGTTCTTGCTATGTTATCCTGGTCATTTGGGGACAAGGACTTCTAGATGTAAAATCCTTTTTTTTCATTTCAGCGGAACCCTCAATCCTGCGTGGGGGGCTCGTCCGATCCCTCTTTCTCTCCTCTCTCCCCCCCCCGGCTACGGGCCCTAACGTGGTACTTAATATGTTTGCTTCAAACATTCAAATGAAGTACCTTATGACTGCGCATAATAAACCCTCATGAGTTTATAATAAAGAGACCATCCTGAGTTTGTAGCTATATTATCAAGCTGTCGGCTAGTCTAATTTGTTATAAATAAAACTTACATCTTTCTTAGGTTAAATAATCTTGCTTCGAATTTAAATAGCTGTTTATGCAATACAGTTACATTTCTGACCATTCTAAGGTCGGTAGCAACCGAGACGTTGGAGGGGGGACTATAGCCCACTTTTATAAACCCGGTTTAAAATATGGCTTTTGCCCCCCACCTCTACAGATTGTGCCCTCTGCCCTCTTCCAACTCCAGATATCGTTCCTACGGGCTCGATTGTAATGTTTTATATACCATAGCTCAAATATTATATGTATCATTTAATTTTATTCCAAATACCGAATTATTTTTTAAATAACTTGCTGAAAAGAAATCCCAACAAGAATCCTGAATGTATTTATCTGTATAACGCATCATGTTAAATACAATAAATATCTGCATATATACACGCGCGCGCACATTAATATTATTTCAGCCCATATCCGATATTTATTGCGTACGAATCCGAACCGATGGTTTGTCGGGCGTTAACAACCAAATATTTTTTTTTTCGTGATAAGCAATAATTCACAAATGTCTCCCAATAAGTCTTGTTGGATGTCGACAGAATTTTCGGGTTCCCTACTGATAGAATAATTAATCATGGAGATATTCACATTCTTATTGTGTGGCCTCCCATTGTCTATGCCCCCCAACTTGTCCACAGTCTATTTTTGTGAGATCTCGCGTGAGTTTGCGATTTGCATCCTCGAGTTACCCCGCCACAGGCACCTGCGCAGTGGAATGTGAAAGAGGTCTATTGCATTTCCACAAATTTTGTTTAGTAAAATAAAATGGCATTCTCTTTTTTTCTCTCTCTCTCTTTTTTGTTTTCCTTTTCTGGGTTTTTTTTTTTGTTTGTTTTCTTTTTGGTTTTGGGGGGGGGGGGGAGGTGTGCACATTCAATGAAGGAAGTGTACAATATATTTGTATACATTGTTTAGAAAACCTGCTGAAGTTAACTTCATATTGTCATACGTGAATGAATAGGTTATTGGCTGTTCTGATCAAGTACATTAGGCCAAAAAAAAAAATATGTGTGTTTCAGGTTTCATATCTGGAAAAAATAGGGTAGGTGGGTAGGAACTTTTTTTTTTAAACTGTGTTCTTGACATACTGCATATAACCTGTCTGCAAAAATTGCGGTAGATGTTGGTGGGTTTTTTTGGGGGGGGGGTTTTGGTAGTCAAATTTGTTTAGGGTCGCAGCGTAAAAAATTAGGGTCGGTCGGGAAACCGGAAACACACAATTTTTTTTTTTTACACCTTGTACATTTGTTTGTACTCAAGTGGTCAAATACTAAACACTTTTTTAAAAATCTGTTAGCAGCTGGATGAATCCAACAGTTCTGTATTTATTAAAAACTACAAATCTGTTGAGCGTGCAGGTACTGTACGTGTGTGTGTAGTTAACAGATGAAGCCATCTTTATACCATGTTTTGTTTGTTTTTCGCGGTCGCTCTAAGACCGATCCCCGTTGTTGGACCCATTGGGCTAATTTTTGTTCCAGCCAATGCTCCATATCTGGTGTAACAATGGCCATGGTATGTACTATCCTGTTGGATGGTGCATATAAAAGATCCCTTGCAGCTAATCGAAAAGAGTAGCCCACAACAGTGGGTTTCCTCTCTCGGTATCTTGTGGTCTTTAACCATATGTCTGACACCATATAACCATAAATAAAATGTGTTGAATGTGTTGTTAAATGAAACATTTCCTTCTTCTTTACGCCATATAACCATAAATAAAATGTGTGAGTGTGTTGTTAAATAAAAAAAATAAAAAAGAAGAGTTCTTCTTTTGTTTGTTTATATACTGTCAGTGTTTCTGCCAGAAAGAAATTTTTGGTATGGCGCTATGGAATTGAATGCCTCCCCCAGAACAAAAATGGGTTAAGTTTAGGGTTACGGTTAAGAAAATCCTACAGTAAAGATAAGAGTAATTAATTTTGTCAAAAAGTTAACTTTAAAAAAACTAAACAAAAAATCTGCAAAAATATTTGGATATGGTGCCATACCCATTTTACCCTTTGGCAGTAACCCTGACTGTAGCATGGTTACACACTGACCTGTATAAAATTACACCAGCACATTGTTGAAAGTATCATGAAAGTAACAACATGCATGCTAAAATAAAATGATCGTCTTTTTTTTTTTTTTTTTAATTTAAGTGTTCTTGTAAACATGCCTTTTATGAGAGTATATGTCACATAAATAATATTGTAATGGAATCGGAAAAAATTATAAGTAACTATACATTTAAGTTTGGAGGTATAACTCATAATTACACTACAATAATAGGTACAATGGTCAACCTGTGGTAACGGCTTGATTTAGAATATGCATGAGATATTGGTCCAAGTTTGCATTTTTATTTTTAGGATAATAAATTCATAGACTCCTAAGTGTGCATGGTTTTTATGTTGCTACATGTATGTTGAAAAAATGGTGGTGGTTTGGCCACATTAGTTTTCTTGGCATTAACAAGTTATCTCCCTTGCAGGCCAAGCCGGAACCGGAAGACGTACGAACCCGCTACCTCGACAGAAGCACAGCAACGTTTTGGCAGTGCGAAGGCCATTTCTTCAGACACATACTTCGGAAACAAAGACCCTGATGTAAGTTTTATCCGACTATTTTTAATCATGTCTTAGTGTCTGTTAAATTTATCAATGTCTTAGTGTTTGTGTCCATTAAATTTATCAATGTCTTAGTTTTTGTGTCCATTAAATTTATCAATGTCTTAGTGTTTGAGTCCATTAAATTTATCAATGTCTTAGTGTTTGTTTCCATTAAATTTATCAATGTCATGCCTATTTTGATAGTGTTTACTGAATTAATTGTATCATGTAAAAACATAATTGTATATTAAAACATTTTCATTTCTTTTGTTGTTCCGTATATATTTATTTTTATGCTCTCTGCTTTCAGTTTGAGTCTCGACAGGCATTATCCAGACTAGAAGGAAAATCTGGCATTTCCAGCGATGACGTGTTCGGTACGAATAAACCATCCAAACCAGACTACTACTCAAACACCCCCGATCTGCAGGACATTAAAGATGGAGTGAGGGAAGGTGTCACTAAAGTTGCAGGAAAACTTTCCAGTCTAGCCAATGGTGTGATGAATAGTTTACAGGTAAAGTGATGAGTTCATTTTCACAGTTTAAAATAATGTTTTGTCCTTCTGCCACCAGATGGTGTATCAGTAGGTATATATGATATATATATATTATAATTATATAAGACTGCATCTGGTGTATTCGGTAGTTTGATTTGCACCTGCAATGGCTGGGTTTTTGTTTTTTTTCTGTGAAATCTGAAGGTGAGATGAGGGGTTAAATATTTTTGTTTAAATAGTGTCTATTGTTGCAAGTATATGTAGTTATTGTCCCGCCTTTACAAATTTGCCTTTAGCTCCTTTTCTGACAAATAAAGCGGGTGGTATACTGTATATACCATTCGGTAGTTGGTATCATGTACCGTACTGAGCAAATTTCAAAATACCGAAATTTCGGTATTGAAAAAAATGTTTCCCCGCCATTTAGTAAAGCACTAACAATAGATCTGATGAATGCAAAATGGGTTGGATGTAAATCAGATGAGAGCCTTGTGTATGGAATTTAATTTTATTTAGATGAAATTAGCGGGTGGAATGCATTTGAAGCTGTATACTGAAAATACCGCTCGATATAGGTTTTGGTATTGTGTGAATACCGAATACCATACTGATACCGAGATAAATCACACACAAAACTACCGAACCTCAAATTTCAATACCGCCCAGCTCTACCCACAAATTATAAGTCTTACATTGATGAAACTTGGTTTATAGTTGCACATATAGATATATTCACTACAAAGCATTTGAAAAAAAAAAAATTCAAATCTTAATGTAATTTGTTTTATTGAACTTTTAAAAAGTTTATTATTCTTTTTTCTACAGTGAATTTTATCTTCTTTTTTTTAAAAATATTTTCTTAATATTAAATTCAGTTAAAATGCATTTCACTGTGTGTGCATGCATTAATACCATTATATATGATCACTATTATCTTTTGTTGTCCATGTTATATCATTTTGGCTCATAAATCTAATTGGAATGTGTGGAAATCCATGCATATATACTCCATGAAATTAATTAAGGGCCAATAAACTTTTAGGTAAATCTTTAGTATGTTTTGATTAAACATGACTTCTAAGCATTTCTCAAGTACAATTTGACCTGTGAAATATGCAAAAATCTTGCATGTGGTGTTTTTTTCCTGGGCATTTATGCAAATTACCTAAATGCACATTCAACTAGGGTTCATTACACATTAGTTAATAATTATATTTGTTATTTGAGGGGCGGGATATAGCTCAGGGGGAAAGCACCTGCTTGATGTGCAGTTGGTCTGGGATCGATCCCCGTCATCGGCCCATTGGGTTATTTCTCATTCCAGCCAGTGCACCACGGCTGGTATATCAAAGGCTGTGGTATGTGCTACCCTGTCTGTGGGATGGTGCATATAAAAGATCCCTTGCTACTAATGAAAAAATGTTGCAGGTTTCATCTCTTAACACTACCTGTCAAAATTACCAAATGTTTGACTTGACATCCAGTAACTCAAGTGGTATCATTAAACAAAACAAAACTTTAATTTTTAGCCTTACAATGGAAGAAGCTGTACTTTGTTTTACTGTACTTAAATTAAAATGCCAAAAGTATCTGTTGGCCCATAATTTTGTTGAGTATACATTACTGGGTGGCATTTTAAATACTTATTATAATTATAATACTGATGGTCATGCTGAAATAGATGAAACTCCAAACCATGTATGAAAGGATCCATGTTATTAATTAGTTGTGGATATGATTAAAGGGTAGTGGTACCGAAGATGACAACTGTCAGCCAAACGTTTTTAACTTAATGTAAAAAAATTATAATTTGAAATGTTTTCAAGAAGTAGAATTCTGATGTTTTTTGTTGATAGTATGGTATAAATATATATGCATTAGTTACCATACCCTGGACTATGTTGGTGATGGGGAAGTGAGCCACTATATTAGTCGTTAGTATTATATTGCCATTAGTATATTATAGTGTGATGTAGATGATGCTGTATACATACTCTTTTCCCCGTTACTAGATGTCAATTGTCAGCTAATGATATTTTCCATTGGTTCAAAGTGTTGGTTCCTTGAAATTGAAATCTGACAGAACAACATTAATGAGAAGTAATGTTTATTATCTGCTGTGCAGATATTAGCCTAAGTTGCAAACTTTGAGATTGCACTTGATATGCATACCATTGTGAGATTTATCTATGTTCCATAGAGAGACACTTGGTTTTTCCCACTTTGTCAATTGTAACCAGTTATCCATGTCTAGTACCACATTGTAGTATTGACCATCACCATCAGGCTGTTTCTTGTTCCAGCCAGTGCACCATGACCGGTATATCAAAGGCCGTGGTATGTGCTATCCTGTCTATGGGATGGTGCATATAAAAAATCCCTTGCTACAAATGGAAAAATGCAGCGTGTTTTCTGTCTGAGAGACTATATGTGAAAATTACCAAATGTTTGACATCCAATAGCCAGTGATTAATAAATCAATGTGCTCTACTGGTGTTGTTAAATATAAAAAACTTTTTTTCATTTTTCACCAAGTACAATACAAGTATGTATTCAAGGGTTTTTATAAGAACCCAAACATTTTGCCCTCCATTCCTGTACTCTGTGAATTTAAATGCATGATCCCCATTACTGGGTTCTAGTATTGCTAAAACACTTTCCAATGACTTTAGTGTCATTAGTTTGAGTTACATGGAAAATAACACTTCAAATGATATATAGATATATATAGGTTTGAGGTTTTTATTTGGAATTTGAATTTAATTTTTTGCAGCGTAAAAAATAGCACCAAAATGGTGAAGGTAATTATTCTAAACACATGTATGGTGGATGGTGAATTGGTGCTTTGGTTACCAAGGGTGTGGAAACAGTAAACTGATGTAACATGTGATTCTTGTCTCTTAGACATTTAGTATTAAACATTTCACAATTAGAATCGTAACAAAAATTTAGCATCATCTGTATTTTAGCAGCATTTGTATATTTACCAGAAAGTGTTTTAACTTACAGCTTTGTGTAAAACTTCCTGTTTATCTGACTGTCTGACCTTTATTATAAATTGTGATTGCTAATTTGTCCATTATAGTGGACACTTTGCGAGCTGAGTCACAAAAATGGACTGATTTGCTAAATACATCCTAACAAATTTGAAAGTTATATCAAGAGTATTTAAATGCTTGCCTCGGGCTTTTTTGTGAAATTCATCCATAATAGATTTCACAGGAATCAAATTTTTTAAATTTATTTATTTATTTATTTTTTGTATTTGCTAATAAGTGATTATACTTTAGGACTTGACACTGATAGATAATATAATTATTACCTGAACATAGGATGCCAGAGTAGATTCTTGGATAGGAGTCTGTTGGTAATAGATATCCATTTTTTTTACTTATGATAATATGACAGTCAGATTCCCAGATTCCAGTTTGAAAATGAGCCCTGACTTGCACATTAACGTATAAAATTTTGGTGTAATTCAGAAATATTTACATACACCACAGAGATGTAGCTTTTGTCTACCGACAAATAATCCAACTATGGACTCATATATTTTCATGGGGGGAGGGGGGGGGAGGGGAGAGAAGAAATTTCTGTTTCCACATTCTTGGTTATGCATGATTGAGGGATATTTCACACAGCTTGTTTATTTTTCAGCATTGTGGAAATACTGTGGCATTGTTCATCTCTCTCTTGGTCAAATGTACGAGATTTAGACTTTTCCAAGCATAATAAAAATGTATATGCAGTATAATGTTCATTGCAGTTTAGAAAGTGTCTGCAGTTGGCTTGTAATTAATTGTTAATTATAAAAAAAATTAAATCATGTGTTCAAAATAGAAGACCAAAACAATAATGGCAACAGTAACTGCAATTACTGTATGTGGACTTGTGTATGTTCACTGCCATGGCATCGTATCAAAATTATGTCATTGATTGGTTACACGGTTAAACAATTAAAAGTTTGATTTGTGGTGATAAAACATAGGACATTGTTTCAAAATCTCTGGCAACTTGAAGTCAGGTCCCTTGATTTTTACATACTAGATATCTGATTAAATTAATGACATTATATCCAGCCAAGTTTAAGCAAAATAATTTGTTTTTAAAAATGAACTGTTTCTTAGATGCTCGATAAAGTGATCTTCAGAATACACAATGGTTCACCATTTAACCTGTTGGCAGTTCATGTCGTTTTAAAGTTGTGTAACCATCACACAAACAGAATGACACTTCATAAAATATTGTGCCTTAATGAAAAATACACATCTACTGTGAAATCGTTTTTGTTTGTGGTGGTCTTATTTTCATATAATTCATGAACAAATTTAAATAACACAACAAAAAATATATTACCTGCATACAATATTATACATATAATACAAATATGTGATCCTGCCTTTCGATTCACACATTTTAGATGCTAACAAAATGCTGTTTTCTTTTTGGGTTTTTTTACCAAGTCTGCAACAATTTATGCCCGAGAAAATAAAAGATTTCACAGTATAAAAATTAGGAAATGTCATGCTGTTTTGGGGTATTTTTGTTGTTTTGTTTTGTTATTTGTTTTGGTCAAATATTATGTAGACATATATCTCATCTCCAGAAGTCTGCAATTTCATGTTGCCAATGTACAGTGTGATATGATAACACTAACAAATTTTGATGAGATTTAAATTCTATTTGACAAAAACATATATCTGAAGATGATTATTGAAACCCTAAAGGTAGAGTAAACTCAAACAAGAGATTTATGTGTTGGAAAGATGCATACCCGGACCACCAACACAAACTGACACTTTAACAAATGAAAAACGCGTAGAGTTAATAAAAAAACATGATTATTCCTGCTAACTGGGGGCAGCCATTTTGTTTCGTTTTTGTGACGTCTGGTGGTATAGCTTGGGGCGAAGTGACGTCAGCTCCGTCCACCTGCTCTGTGCACAGTGTAAACAAACCTTCTAATTTACGACAAGGCGCTTCGCTTTCATCAACCTGACTTGTAAATCAACATAAATGACTTGATAGTATAATAAACTATTTAACTAAATATATTTAAATTTGCAACAATAGAACAAAATGGAGTTATAGTATTTCTCTTTTTTTTTTAAATCCAAAGAAAAAAATTCATATTATTAGGCCTGTTGGTATGCTACGTTCGAGCAAAAACGACCACTCACGATACCCACGTGATAATTTTCTTTTCTTTGGGACTACGTAATTGGTCAGTTTTGTGATTTTAGATCGGAAAGTCTACTTAATCAAGGGTTTTACAGAATTACTTACAGTAATATAGCAGGACGGCTGATCGATTATGATTAGAGGGGTGTACGGTTAACACACAATACCCTGTGATTTAAAAAAAAAGAGGCACGTCTTTTTAGTGTGTCTAGACACAGTGTCTGGGGACCGTCTAACTATACACCTGCCAATCAGGAACCACAGGTACAGGCCACGGAAAGAAAAGGCCAATTAACTAAGAAAACACTCCAATTATTATTTCAGTACGTGGGTTAATTTATGTACAAACCATAATACAGTTATTTCAACACTTTGACAATGGTGGTTTATTTTGTATTAAACATAAATATATAATTGTTGCTGGCTTACTGGGATGACTGTTATTACAGAATATTGCGATGCATCCGCAAAAATCAGGTATGTTTTGTTTCTTCAGTTCGAAGACTAATTCCTGACGTGACACGTTAGGTATTACGTAACCACCAGCTCACCAGAGGGCATATTCACTGGGATGATACAAAATGGCTGCACCCATTATATATAATAGCCGTCACATTTAAGCATTTTATTAATTAACTATACGATTATACTTGTTGATATTAAGCAATAATGTGCATTATGTATCGTTGAATATGCATACCAGGTCAAATGCCTTGATTGTCCCATCCTCTAAGTCTTTGAACCTGAGGAATAACAGGAGGGTCGTAGCTGAGTGGTACAGCACTCGTGTTATGCACGATCGATCTAGGATTGATCCCTGTCGATGGGCCCATTGGGCTATTTTTCGTTCCAGCCAGTGCATCACAACTGGTGTAACAAAGGCTGTGGTATGTACTATCCTTTCTGTGGGATGGTGCATATAAAAGATTCCATGCTGCTAATCGAAAAGAGTAGCCCATGAAGTGGCGACAGCAGATTTCCTCTCAATATCTGTGTGGTCCTTAACCATATGTCTGACCACATATAACCGTAAATAAAATGTGTTGAGTGTGTCGTTAAATAAAACATTTCCTTCCTGAGGAATAAATGTTAAATCTCAAGAACAGATTTCATCTTTAGATTCTCATTCCTAATGTTACTTTTAGCGTCAAATTCTGTTGACAAAAGACTACTAAGTAACAGAATAGATAATTTGTGCTATAAATTAATGAGATTAATGTTTTCTTAATTCACTGTCATCTCTGTGTAAAAATACTATATTCTAACAGGGTTTTATCAACTGTTTCTTTACTCCATTCCCCACCATTCCCCAAAGGCTATGTTGGTTTTTGCATTCCCAATTTTGGAGTAAAACAAATCCCAATCTGAATGTAAATAATTCCCATTTTTTATTATTATATAAAGATATATTTTAAAAACGATACGTAACACTTGACAAACACCTCTTCCCTATAACGTTTCATAATGCAAAATAGATATATTAATTTGAATAAATACAAGAATATGACTATAGAATTACTTTTTTAAAATTTTAACTTACATTAATGAGATGTTTTTGAAATGAAAGTGAAAATTCCCAACTTTTGGTAAAATAACACCAAAATTCCCAGTCAAAGCCATAGGTGTCAATTCATATTTGAGAAATGAAATCCTGTCTAAATTCAAATGTCTCGCATACAAATGTTACATAATACATACTTTCTATCAAAATTGTTCTGTAGCAAATATTAATTGTGGGACAATGTAAATAATTTGTGTATGCACCATGTTATGTGGTCAGATCCACATTTATGCACATTATTAACATTTGTGTTGTATCACTACTTGTGCTGTTGTTGTCAAAAAAAGGGGGGAATGAAGGAGGGATTTGTTAATTTTATATTACTCTCCCAAACCACCACCACCCCCCCCCCCCCCCAAAAAAAAACAAAAAACTAAAAAACCCATGTTCTATATGTACACATAGATGTCCATTCTTATATTTAATTGTCCACCCTCCAATGCAAACAATCCTAGAACTTGTATATAAAAATCTGTTGACTTAAAACAAATAATTACACGATACTATTATTCTTGTGCGAAACATTTTGAAATACCAATATGTGTTGGGACAGCTATTTTAAAAGATAATTTACTTTCTGTTGGTGTTTTACAATGTAGTTATTGATCTTTGATCTATTGTCAGTTTGATGTAATACAATAAAACAAAATGTTTTTTCTTTTCTTTTTTAGGATCGCTATGGAAGTTAACACTGCAAACACACTGTGACGACGACGCTTCAACCTGTGGCTGGAGTTGGTATCCGAGAGAGTACACACAAACGTTTCTATAGAAACATGCACAGAAATAGGACTGTTTGCTGTCACAGAAGTGGGGCCTGTTGAACATTCAGCAATTGGAAACAATTCACCCATTCAGAAGATTTTATCTAAATTTGTCCATTTGAGTTTGGTTTATTACTGATTTTGTCACACTCCCAATCTATGTTCTGTGGAATTCTGTCTCAGATGCAGTAGTTGTAATTTGCATTCTAACAATAATTTAAACAGTTACCTATCTGCACATGACATGTAGCACAGATTTAGCTGAAAATTAATGTATTGGGATTAGAATGTCAATTGCTCTTGTAATGCTTGACGATTCATCCGTGATGCTTCTGTAATGGTAACCAGATGTTACGGATGTGAACTATGTACTCTGATATTGCAGCCTGTTCATCTAAAGCAGTATTTCTCAATCTGTTCTCTTCTTTTTGTTGGGGTTTTTCTGAGTGATTCAGTAATTAAAATAAGTCGAGAACGGTCATGCAGGTTATCGGAAGGTAATCACATGTCAAGAATAGTTCTTCGTCCCCCCAAAAATCTTATTAATATAAGTGCCACATAATGTTCATCAGTTGTGTGCTATTAAAAGATCAGATACAAATGTATTTTGGTTTCAATACAGTAAGAACAATGATTTGAATGAATAACAAAGTTTTAGTGCTTTATGACGAGATTATTATTATAGACTGTTATGATAATGGGAACTGTAAACCTGATAAATGTGTCGTAACCAGGCCCATAATCTGTGCACAAACCGTGCTTATTTTGAAGCCTGCTGTTCACTACAATTCAGCTTAAAGGTAAAAGATCTTCTGAAAACTATATACTGTATTGGTTCAAACTAAGTTTAGAAAGAAATTACACAGTGCAGTAATAAGGTGACCATATACCTGTAAAATATTGCTCACACTAAAATATAAAATAATACAAGTATAAGTAAAAATATATTTACTAAAAATCTAAATATGTGTTTTAGAACTTCATTAAAACACACCTGCTACAGAACACTGATTCAGAAACATTTTGTTTCCAGTCAGCTTATCTGGATTGTTTCCAGTCTGCTTGTCTGGGTTGCTTCCAGTCAGCCTCTCTGAATTGCTTCCAGTCGGCTTCTCTGGATTGCTTCCAGTCGGATTGCTTCCAGTCGGCTTCTCTGGATTGCTTCCAGTCAGCTTCTCTGGGTTGCTTCCAGTCGGCTTCTCTGGGTTGCTTCCAGTCGGCTTCTCTGGATTGCTTCCAGTCAGCTTCTCTGGATTGCTTCCAGTCAGCTTCTCTGGATTGCTTCCAGTCAGCTTCTCTGGATTGCTTCCAGTCAGCTTCTCTGGATTGCTTGTATTGATTGTTAAAAGGTTCCACATGACATCTCGAGTTCATTTTTCATAAATGATGTTCTGTTCATGTCTTCAGTGTCTTATCTCCCTGCTCTACATGTACATGACATTGTATAAATGTGTTTTGGGTCACGTAAAGCCTACAAGATTTAATCCACATCTCGTCTGTGTTTAGGCTATTGATTGGTCTGTAACCCGTGTCCCGTTTCAACCAAGATAAAAAGTGAACATTAGAAAGAGAATTAGTAAAAAATTAGAATCCATGGTTACTGGTTCAAGTTCCATTGTGTATAATAAGCTGATTTCATTTCACTGCTGTGTTGCCATGAACTCTCTTCAGAAACCTTTTTCCTTTAGCCTGAAGATAAATTTTTAAATATTGAAATATTGAGCAGTCAGTCCTTTAATATGCAATATCATATTAGCCAAAGAAATGTTTTTTTTATTTTATTTAAAAAAAAGAAGAGAATTTGGCTAATTTCACTGCTGATGGGATAAACTCCAACATCCTTTGTTTTATTAATATTAAGTTCTTAAAATTAATTACCAGTTAATATCTTACCATTACAAAAGTAATAATAACACTGTTTACGTTAAATGCACTTTTCAGTTAATCTTTCTACATTCTAGGGATGCTGATGGATATGGATATAAACTTATGTACACGGATTTCAATTCATATTTCTGTATCCAGAAAAAGTTAAACCTTCCAGTAGCTAACAGACCATTTATGTGTACATTTAAATTAATGTGATTGTCACTTAATCTTTCCTTGCAATGAACAAAAAACCAATCTTAACATTTGTTATTTGTTTTTGCACTGAATCTTTTTGCAGCCTAGAATAATGCTAAAAAAAAAACCAACACCTTAAGCACAAACTAGTTGATATTATTTTTTCTGTTTTTATTTTAAAAGCAATATTTTCTTTCATCAATGTTAGATAAACTTTTGATGTAGAAATGCAAGCTATTAAATATCACAATTCTTATCAAATGTTTTCATATCTTAGATAATTTATAAACCTAGTTTCACAATTAAGCTACTCTCACTTGTTACCTCTATGTACTAAAAAAAACTTTATCAGCTGGATTGTCCAGAATATATATTTAATGTTATACTCTTGTGGTGTATACTGTATATGGTGAATGTTTTTATTCTTCTGCATGTATATATATATATATATATATATATATATATATATATATATATATATATATATATATATGTGCAGGTGGATATATATATATATGCAGGTGTAAATATACTGTAAATATTTCTCATTTATTTGTTAACTTAGCAATGCTATATTGTCAGAATGACAGTGAATGGATGATAGTTGGAGATGAGGTCTGCTTTTCCATAGTAATCGCTTTCTAGTTATTTTCTGTTTTACTGTATAATGGTGAGATATTGTCTTTTTAATCCTGCATTTGCTCTATACATTGGCAAGATTTGATGACTAGATAAATTTTACAGCTAGTGCCCCATGACTGGTACTGGTATGTCAAAGGCCATGGTATGTGCTATTTTGTCAGTGGGATGATACATATAAAAGATCCCTTGCTGCTAATGAAAAAATATAGTGGGTTTTTTCTCTAAGACAATGTATCAAAATTACCAAATATTTGACATCCAATAGTTGTTGCACAATAAATCAATGCTCTGGTGGTGTTGTTAAACAAGACAAACTTTTAACTAGGTAAATTTCGATCAATGAACAAAATATACCAATAAGTCTCTTGTCAAGTTTGCTTTACTCATTTACTTCAAGGTACCCTTTCAGTTACATACTTTTTTATGTCATTAGTTTAAATTAGAAATAAAGTTTTGTGTCATGGTAAAGATAACAGAATTTACATATTTATTTTTGAATTAAGAGTTCAAAAATGCTTGATTTATGCGAAGAAATGTAGCTAGCATTTCACAAAGAATGATGTCATGTGTCTTGATCTCATACTGCAGAATGCTTCCTAGATTAATGGTACACAAGTTGCACAGCAAAATGAAAAGTTTTAATAAATATAATTTTCTCACTATTTTTGTTGTTTTTGGATTGGAGGATAAATAAAACAACTGATTGCTGCCTTAAAATATGAGATTTATCCTGCTTATGTTTAATAGTGAAAGCCACTCGGGACAGCCCCAAAGTATTGGCCATTTTAATCTTCACAGGATAAAGCCTATTCAATTATTCTCTATTTGTCTTACTTTCATTAGGATTATCATTGAAATATGACTTTTGAAATAGACTGGTTACAGTGGACTGATTGATTTAGATGTTTGGTTTAAATAATGATACATGAACTTAATGACTGAATATTGGTTGGAAGTTTAAATTTAACACCATCTAAAAAACCCCAGTTGCTCCTGTCTTGTTCTATGATGAAAATCATGTAGTAATCACTTACTTTCCAAGACATTGCAAAGTTTTTCAAATGTGCTGACAGTACATGTACCTATTTTGTCAATGAAATGTTAATGTTTATAGCAAGTTATTTACCCATTATCAGTACAGGCAGTATAAATAGTTATAAGGATTGCACAAAAAGGCATACAGTTGATAACCTTTCTTTATATTTGATCAAAAGTGCTGTTAGACACTACTTCTTAATCACATAGATGTCATGTTGTACATGATTACTGGTGGGTTTTTTTTTTCCTAACAGCAAAAACTATTTGTTTCCATGTTTAGTTAGTAACAATTTAACGTCATGAAGTGCATGTGTTTTGGCAGATCCATACAATATAGGCATGTTAGAAGGATCCTGTGATATCCCCCCCCCCCCCCCCCCCCCACACACACACACACTGCCTGTTTGAAATGCTCTTTTTAACAACTTTTGATGGTGTTTTTTAAGTTCATCATGAATATACAATACAAAATTGTCCTAAAAACCTGTCTCTGGGCATTTTTATTTCAACATTTTCCAGTCGATATTCCCCCAAATCCCTCTACAGATCTTGTGGTCTTTGGGAGCTCAACAGACTGAATTGTCCTTTTTTAAAATCTTGCGGGCCCTTGCAAAATGTGGAACTGTTCCTGCATGTGTAGAACTATATAGTCAATAAAAGAACCAATAGAAGATTGCTAAATGACAACTTTGTGCTGAAATAGCAATACAGTAAGGTATACATGTGACTCCATAGTAACTGAGGTACGTAGATTCAGCAATACTAAATTGGTCTGCTTATTATTTGGTACAGTGGTTCAGTAGCATTGAATTGGTGTACTATACAGATGGTTTTGTTAGCACTGAATTCACATGCATTTGGATCGGTAGGACTGAAGAGATGTTGTATTAACATATTACATAATGACATATGAACTGGTAATGTTGAATTGAGAAGCATCTGGTTCAGTACTATTCAGTTAATGTACATGTACAGTTCAGAGGCCTAAGTCTCTAAACTCTCGCAACTTTGCGACAGTCTTTCAAGTCTTTCAAAGAAGATGTGATGTTGCTTATCAACAGTTTAAGAGAGCCTTATGAATTAGGTCCCAGTTGGACTAAAACGATGTCCTCTTGGTTCAGTGCTGGGTGTTAGTAAATTGGTAGGAGCGGGACGTAGCCCAGTGGTAAAGCGGTCAGTGTGGGATCGATCCCCGTCGGTGGGCCCATTGGGCTATTTTTCGTTCCAGCCAGTGCACCACGACTGGTGTAACAAAGGCCGTGGTATGTGCTATCCTGTCTGTGGGAAAGTGCATATAAAAGATCCCTTGCTGCATTAGGAAAGATGTAGCGGGTTTCCTCTGATGACTATGAGTCAGAATTACCAAATGTTTGACATCCAATAGCCAATGATTAATTAATCGTAACCCTCTCTGTCAAGGCTCTAAAGACTAACCCTAACCCTAAAACTAACCTTAACCATTGAAAGGTGGGTATGGATCGAACTCATGCCAATTAATCAATGTTCTCTAGTGGTGTCGTTTAACAAAACAAATTATTTAATGAGTATGGATATCATGTTAATATGGTGGTTATATATTATCCAAATGTAATATGCAGTAATGTAATCAAATGTTAAACCCTACAAATTGGTAGACATCTATATATTTATGAATGTTAATTAAGTTTGTTTTAGCTCATTATGATAATTCATGTCACTATATTTGTAATTGGTATTTTGGATGCTTCCAGGTGTATAAGTAATGAATATATCTGCATTTATTTTGAAAGCATGTCATGGTTTTGTGTGTGTGTGTGTGTGTGTGTGTGTGTGTGTGTATATATATATATATATATATATATATATATATATATATATATATATTATATGCTCTGAACATGGCCTTCTATAGGTAGATTTCTTTTAATATGCTAATGGCTTTGGTTTCATTTACAGATTCCGTGTTGGTACCACTGGGTAGTGATATATATTTCTATCATGTATGTATTGCACATTGGAGCCTAGGTTTTTGATCCTGTAGTCTTTGCTCATTACTGACTTAATGCATCATGGATGTGTTTTCTTCTCCTTTTTTCTTTCTTTCTTTTTTCTTTTTCTTTTCCTTTCAAAGTTTTGTCTTGCCTTTATTAAGTAAAAAGTTGAGATCTATAGTTATTACTTTCCCGATGGCATTAACTAACCATTAAAGATTGACACTAAAGTTTCGTATTTACATTAGTTTCTCACAAACTGTAAGTCCTAGCTCAGTGAAACTTGGTTTATAGTTGCACCTATGGATGTTCATCACAGATCACCAAACAAGTTTATGCTAGGGGAGACATTTAGTTCAGCTGAATTCTTGTTTATCAGTTTTCAGCTCATTTGGTATAAATTATTTGTCATAAAGAAGTCTTGATTTGATTTAAATGCTTAAAAATTATCTTTGACCCATAGTTTAGAGTTTTTAGCTTTTTAAAAAACATTTCAGCTTTTATTTCTAAATGGTACTAGTATTATTACATCCCTGATATACAATATGTATATACATACTAGTACCAAGACACAAATTTGAAAATATCTAGACTATAATAATATACATGTAAATGTGGGGGTTTTTTTTGGGGGGAGGGGGGGGGGGTTTGCTGTATATCTAGTCGAGGTTTTTAGTTCATCAATGTGTAGATTGATTGTTATATCTCCTCTGATATATTTATCTTCTTAATGAATTGAAAGTGTCCTCATATTAAACAATTTTTTGGTGATAATTTACATAGAATAGATAGGCAGTTTTTCTAGTCCCAAGTTTGGTGGTGTTTGGAGTATAATATTTAATATCCATTAGGGTATAATATCTAATATCCATTAGGGTATAATATTTAATATCCATTAGGGTATAATATTTAATATTCAGTGGCTGCCCTAATGAGACATTTTGAACTTCGCATATTCCTTGCTAGCACATAAAGATGTTTAATTACATTTTCCAATGATTAAGGAAGAGAAAAAAAAAATCAGAATTGGCACATGATTTCCAGTTTCTGAGCATTCATGTTTTAAACTAATCACAAATAGGGGTAGTAAAAAGATAACAAAAAATGCTATATGTTCCATGAAATTCCCTTCATGTCCAATTGTTTTTTAAATTGGACGCAAAAATAGTATTGTTTTGTTATTTTCAAAACACTTTTCTCTGTACGTAAAAAAAACACTGAAATTATTTACAAAAAAAATAAAATGTGTAGGATGGGATGGACTGTAGACCGGTATTTGAAATCCAATATGATTGCCTCGCATTCTTAAGTACAGTGTATAAGGAGTGACTTCTAATTATTGTTACTTTTTAAACTTGAGCACAAAGTACTCTGGACCTTGCCTTGCATTTATATTTTCATTCTTTTGATATGTATATATACTGTTACTTTATATTGTATAGTGGCAACACGTAGTGCTTTAGGAATAAAGGGAATGGAATGATATTGTTTATTTAAGTACGGTACATCACTGTGCTGAATTGTGTGATTGTGGAACTCGTTAAACGATTGTTGAACTTGTTAGTAGGTGGTATTAGGGAAACTGATTTTAATTTTTCTTCTTCTTTTTATCTATATAGTCATATAACATTGATTTCTTTTATATTTGTTTCCATATGAAAGAAAAGAGTTGTACAGAAATCATAATTTAATTAAAATGCCTGAATTAAAGTAAAATATTTCACGAAAATATTGACTTGTTTTTCTCTTTATGTGGTATGATTTGGAATGGTATATTTTCCAAACTGGTCAATATGCCCGAGTACTTGACTGTTGTGGGGCATGAGTGTTTTGAATATGAGGGTAGGATTCCTTGTTAGTTGATATTGGATCATTCTATAATAATCTTGAGTTAAATTTTGTATTGTTTAATGCACCACTAGAGCACAATGATTAATTAATCATCGGCTATTTGGTAATTCTGACCAATGTAGCAAGGGATCTTTTTATGCACTTTCCTACAGACAGTCCAGCACATACCACGGCCTTTGATCAGTTGTGATGCAATGGTTGGAATGATAAAAATCGCCAATCGAGTGGATCCACCGAGATTGTTTGATCCTGACTCGAGCACTCTACCGACCGAGCTAAATCCTGCCCCAAATAATTCCTCAGTGATCAATATATACTCTTCAAAAGAAGAAACGCAAAACCACATTGTCGTAACATTTGGAGAATTGATTTCATTATTGAATGGTGAGTCCGATAATTACCAAATGTTGCAGGATTGTTCACAATTCACTCTAGTCCATTGTGAGTAAGTGATAGGACACACCACCAAGGTCAAGGTCATCTGGAGTCAATACCGGGTGTGGCCTCCGCGTGTGTTGACAACTGCCTGGCACCGCCTGCCCATTGAAGCAACCAGAGTACGGATGACGTCCCAGGGGATGGTGGCCCACTCGGCCTGCAAGGCTGCTGCCAGCTCAGGCAGGGTCTGGGGCTGTGGTTGTCGCTGTCGGAGGCGTCGGTCCAACTCGTCCCATAGATGCTCAATTGGGTTCAAATCCGGTGATATCGATGGCCAAGGAAGGACATTAATGTTGTTGTTCTGTAGGAAAGCCGTTGTGAGACGTGCTGTGTGAGGCCTGGCGTTGTCATGTTGGAACACTGCGTTGGCGTTGGCCATAACTGGAACGATGTTTGGCCGGAGGGTCTGGTCAATGTAGCCCTGTGCATTCAGGTTGCCCTGCACGTGGACCAGGTCAGTTCTGCCAGTGTGTGAGATGGCTGCCCACACCATGACACTACCCCCGCCGAATCTGTCCACTTCCTGCATGCAGTTTGCCGCATAACGTTCACCACGACGCCTATACACGCGACATCTTCCATCATGACGTCGGAGCAGAAATCGGGACTCGTCACTGAACCACACCTGTCTCCATCGCAGTTGAGGCCATTGTCGATGAATCTGGCACCACTGCAGTCGGAGTCGACGGTGTTGTGGTGTTAAGATGACACCTCGAACTGGACGTCTGGCACGAATTCCTACCTCACGTAGGCGGTTCCGTACGGTCTGGTCGGATATCCTGTGCAAACCTGGTATTGCTGCGGCTGTGGAGGTGGCAGTAGTCAATCGTTCCCGAAGGTGGCGTACCCGGATGTAGCGGTCCTGCCCGGGGGTAGTGACCCGTGGTCGACCGGATCTAGGGAGGTCACGTGTTGATCCATGTTGCTGGTAACGGTCCCCCAGTCTGGAGATGGTGCTTGGGGACACATGGAATGCCCTGGCAACGGCCGTTCTGGATTCGCCTGCGTCTAGTCGGCCGATGGCATTGTTTCTCTGCGGTTCACTGAGACGTGGCATGTCCTGGATTGTCAACTGTCGGCCAGATACAGAGGCCAGGCAAGCGAACACCCTGCACTTTTATAGTCGGTGTTCATGTTGCACGTGCAGACAACGCATGTGCAGTGGTGACATGGTTTGCACGTGGCTGCGTTTTTGCGAATATTCACATTTTGGAACTTTATTGTACAGTAGATGCGTTTTATCGAATGTAACCGTGGGAATGTGTTTGGGACATGCAATGACCTTATATTCACAAAGCATGAACCGGTAGGAAACATAAAATCGGAGTTATAACCCATTTGTACCCTTTTGCGTTTCTTTTTTTGAAGAGTATATGTATGACAGCATGTGACTTGTGGGGCAGGAGATTTGAATACATGGGTAGGATTCCTAGTGTAGCACATGATATTAACACATTCCATAATATGTCATATTTCA
The DNA here is from genome assembly GCF_016097555.1 of Gigantopelta aegis. Taxonomy (NCBI): domain Eukaryota; kingdom Metazoa; phylum Mollusca; class Gastropoda; order Neomphalida; family Peltospiridae; genus Gigantopelta; species Gigantopelta aegis. Next base: position 36,823,278 of record NC_054702.1, read on the forward strand.
TGACTTTCTTATGATCACATGGGTGGGACGTAGCCCAGTGGTAAAGCTTTTGCTCGATGCGCGGTCGGTCTGGGATCGATCCCCGCCGGTGGGCCCATTGGGCTATTTCTCATTCCAGCCAGTGCACCACGACTGGTATATCAAAGGCCGTGGTATGTACTACCCTGTCTGTGGGATGGTGCATATAAAAGATCCCTTGCTGCTAATCGGTTATATGTCTGACGCCATATAACCGTAAATAAAATGTGTTGAGTGTATCGTTAAATAAAACATTTCCTTCCTGTTATATGCACTCTGCCACAGACCTTTCATATGACAAAACAAACCTGCACTACTTTCTTGCGAGCGTCGGGGGTTTCTTCGTGTAGCGTTGGTACTTGTTAACAACATGTAAGTTTAATGTCACAACTGGACTTGAGAATAATCAAACTAAAGCTCTGCGGCATCAGATTTATGGGGGAAAATGTGTATTTTAGACACAGTGGCTTGTGACCATTTGGTTGTCTACGATTGCCAAAGCATTACATAGTTTCCTCTAGCCTTCCCCTATACATGTATATCAATATCAGTAAGGGGAGGGCTGGAGGTGACTCGAGCTAAGTCACCATAACCCATTTCAACTTTCCCATGCATAGCACTTGTTACATGTACTGCTTATAATGTATATACGTTAAATTAAAAAAACAAAAAATGATATTTGCAATGGATTTGGTTTAGTAGAACCTGATGAACAGTACTAAAAACAAACATTAGTTCAACATTTTATTTTGTGTTTTGAATATATTACAATGAAAGTAAATCACAGATTTTTATTATCAAAGACCTGTGCACAAGTTTCTACATGTATTAACAAAAAACAACAATGATTACTGTATGCATCAGCACTAAACAAAGTCATACGGGGACAAATTTACGAAAGGTGATCACAGCATGTTTATTTTACATTTGTGGAAGTGAAATGCAGACAAACTAAGACATGTACAACTTGGTTAAATGCCTGCAATTGTCCTCAATTCTTAAAGTTGCACCTTTCATAAATTTGGCCCAAACGTTTTAATGTAGACCGTATGTATCGATTACTGACATAAATCTTCCATTCATCGGGTTGTTTATTTTACCTTTGTGGAAGTGAAATGCAGACAAACTAAGATGTGTACAACTTGGTTAAATGGCTGCAATTAATTATCCTAAATTATTAAATGTACATGGCTGTTTTAGAAAAGTTGCACCTTTCGTAAATTTTACCCATACGTTTTAATGTTTACAGAATGTATTGATTGTTGGCATAAATCTGCCATTCATCGGGGTTGCAAGAATGCACCAGTATTACAGAATTAGGAATATTGTCTTAAAAGCAAGGTCACGTGGCAGTTTACTAAATGGCCCAACACAAATTTTGCATGAAAATGTACATATTTAATATGTCCGTTAAAGTACAGGGAACCTTTTTTTGCCTCTTCAAAATTTTTTATAAATGAAAATGCTATTCAAGTTTAAAATTTATTACCAACTACTACTGTTTTAGAATAGCATAACAATCCCCTAAAATTAGGAATTGTGATGTGACATTGAATAAAATGTTTTCTGAAGTACATATATAGCATTCAATCAGCTTCATACATTTTTTTTATGGCATCTATCTTATTTGATACTGATGTTTTGGTACATGATTGAATTATGGATGTAAATAAGAAAAAAATCCTTCATATCTGGCTAATGCTTGTCATTTAAAATGTAAAACAGCTTACAACAGGGACCGTTTGAATCCCTGAATTACAAAAAGGTCCAACTCCATTTTTTTATTTTTTTTGTTCATTAAAAATCTGAGTGTTACTTATTTTACACTGTGTTGACCTAAAGCTTTATCTCTGGTATACTTGTTACAAATGCAATAATCTAAATATGAAATCAATTTGGGTGGAAAAATAGCCATATGGAGTTAGGCTATCTTATATTTTATTGATTCATTAGCCGAAAAGAAATGCAAACCCATAATGTGAACAAGTCTACATTTAGTAGTTAAACTGTCACATGAAACCCTGAATGATCAAGAAAAAAAAAAAAATTAGGTTCTTCTAACATTTTTCCAGTTATATGTCCCATTCACTCATTTGGCGAGGGAAATACATATATTTGTTTTTGTCACACCACAGCACATCAGTGGCAATTAGGTGTTTGTTAATCAAGTCATTAGACATGAGGAAAAAAGGATATTGCTGCTATCTGATACACCCTTTCTTTAAAACAGAACAGAACAGCACATACCAAAGCTTTTCATATGCCTGTTGTGAATAACTGCATGGGATATGGAAAGCCAGTGCCAAGGATTGATCCTACTACCAAACACACCTCAGGCCACAACCGTTTCATCGAGTATCATAATTCCACATGATACAGAAGTTGTGCGGTTACCCAATTAAGAATGATATTGATGTCCATGCATAGTGGTAAACAACTTTATCAACACAGCCCTGTCCTCTAGAAATTATTGACAATGATAAATATAGAAGACCAGGAATGAAATGTGAAATGGTATATGTAACTTGATACCGGAATACAGGATAAGAGAATAGAAAAATAAGACCAACAGTCAAAAATTGAATTATTTCGGACTATAGTGACGTCTGATTTTTGCCAATTTCTAACCTAATGGGCCATGTACAATTATAAATTTTCATGAGCATCCAAACCCTAGTGGGACAGGGGGAAAGTTTTACATTAAAGTTTCTTTTGTTTAACACCACCACCAGAGCACATGGATTAATGAATCACTGGATGTTGGATGTCCGACATAATTTTGATAGTTCTTAGTGTTTCCCCTAGCTTGTTTTAACATGGTGTGGCACCATGCCTCAATAGTCTAATGCCAACACTCAGAAAATGTGTTAATAATAATTAATAAAATATGCCTGTTTTATATTCTTGTCATTCATTCATTAAAGCAGACACATTAATTATATTTCTAGGACAAACACTAGTTCTGATACATAGTCTTCAGAGGAAACACGCTACATTTTCTCCACTGGCAAAGGGTTCTTTTATATGTACTTTCCCACAGAAAGGATAGTAGATACATGTACACATACCACTGCCTCTGACATACCAGTTGGGATGGAGAAAACCCCAATGGGTTAACCGAAGGGAATCCTGCACGACAGTTGAGTGTTCTACCAACCAAAACATACAATGTAGATCCACTTTTATAACAAACAAAAATGTCAGAAAATTCCTTATGAAATCAAAAAGTGTGCAGCGCATTTGTTTTTGTGGGTTTTTTGGTGGGGAGTATAGTTTGTTAACTCATGAAACTTGATAATTGTGAAAAACCCATCACGGTAAAAGTTTAAGATACTCAAACTAGTGATGTCAAAGATGATTTTGATTGTCCACGTATGATTTTTCTAATTAAAATAAATAATTAATTTTTTTCTTTTTGAAGTATTAGATGAGAAACTTACACCCCAGATTGGGCTATTTCTTACTCCAGCCAGTGCACCATGACTGATATATCAAAGGCCCTGGTATGTGCTTCTCCTGTCTATGGGATGGTACATATAAAAGATCCCTTGCTGCTAATCAAAAAAAGTAGCCCATGAAGTGGCGACAGCAGGTTTCCTCCCTCAATATCTGTGTTGTTCTAACCATTGTCCGACACCATCTAACCATAAATAAAATGTGTCGAGTGTGTCGTTAAATAAAACATTTCCTGCCTTATACCCCAGAGAGAGAGAGAGAGAGAGAACTGGGAAACAAGAAAATAATTTTTTTTTTTTTTTTCACAATTTATAGCTTGATGAAATGGTACATTATGTTACATTAACTGCTGCTTGACCCTGTATTTTATAACTGATCAAAGAATTTACAAAATTTAATATAAAATTTGGCAATAACTTGCATATCTGCCCAGACCAATTCTTAATTATTTCTTTTTTAAATCAGAACAATTTAAATTTAAAAAATCCTGCGTTAACCCATAACCCATTCAATTTTGTATATTAAATGAAAACTACATTTCAAAAACTTTGAAACTTAAAAATCTGCGTAACCATTATGCAAAAAAACAAAAAAAACAATTACAGTTACCCCATTTCTCTTTTGCATATAATTGTCATTACCACGTAAATGATCTCGATCCTCAATTTAATGCATGAATGAAAAATGGGTTATGGGAAAATTTGAATGTGTGAGCGACATGCGAAAGAGACAATAATTCTCAATATGTTCAGAGGCTTGCGTTTGGCACTATAATGGGCGATTGATATGTCAAACTGTCTATACAACTGCAGAATCAAGTGCCCAAAAGATTTTCTACAGGCAATTTTTAAATCCATTGACTGAACTTAAAAGTATACCGTACACAGTCGTACAATACATGTGATATAAATAATATAAATAATATAATAATAGTTATATAAATTTATACACTATTCACAAAACATACAAATGTTCAAATGTGTAAGCATTTCATAACATACAAACGTAATAAATATTATATATTATATAAAACAACGACACCATTTTAAAAAACGAAACATTTCAGATCTGTAACAAAACAATATATATATATTTTTTTACAAAACAAGTAAACACAACATAATAACGAGAAGAAACAAGAGATTTGTACAGTTTGTGAAAGTAACAAACCAAAGGAAAGCAAGTGCCAGTTATCAACAATGGTTTAACCGAGGAGCACATTTTAAAATAATGAAAAGCCCTGAACAGATGAGTGTGTCAAATGTATCGTTTAGAAAAAGGTTCAGGATAAATGGGCAATGAAAAACAGACCGTGTGCATGGCTTCACTTCAGTTCCAACTGCATTGTATTGCAATTTCAAAGGTAAAATTTTTAATTTTTATTTTGAATGGCCAAATACATTATTCTCAAAAGTTAAAGTTAGTTTTGTTTAACGGCACCACTAGAGAACACTGATTTATTAATCATCGGCTATTGGATGTCAAACATTTGGTAATTGTGACATATAGTTTTAGAAAGGAAACCCGCTACATTTTTACATGAGTAGCAAGGGATTTTTTATTTGCACCATCTCACAGACTGGATAGCATATACCACTGCCTTTGATATATGAGTTGTGGTGCACTTGCTATAACGAAAAATAGCCCAATGGGCCCACTGATGGGGATCGAACCTAGACCGACCATGCATCAGGCAAGTGCTTTACCACTGTGGCCCATGTCCCCCCCCCCTTTATTCTCAAGAGAGACCATGTGCCAAATTGTGTAGAAAGGCTTATTTTTAAATGGATTAATACTTAAACAATGCAGATAGTGGTACGGAAGATAGACCATGGATGCGATACTTCGATCATGCAGGATCATGGTGCAGATGTGTCTAAAAGTACATTTATATGCACCATCATAATGTGTTTAGAATCACATGTCTGTGTCCATGTGTGTAAATTTTGATCAAAACACTCATCTATATTTATGCCTCGTTTTATGAAAATCAATAAAACAAAAGACCACAAATAAGATATATTACAACAACATAATAAAAATATATGTGTATTGTTATTAACTGAAATCCAGTCACAGGAATTCTTACCTGCTGAGATGTATTTACTTCTGCATTTTTGTGCTTGTTATGCCACTGGACTGCATGACATAGCATAAAACATCTCAGAATATAATTTTGTTAAAAACTATAAGCGCATATATATATATATATATATATATATATATATATATATATATATATATATATATATATACACAGTGAAACCCCTCTAAACCGGACACCCTCAGGACCAAGTAAAATGTCCGGTTTAAGAGGTATCCGGTATAGAGAGGTTAAGTTCTTTACCGATTTTTAAAAAGGACCGTAAAAAATGTCCGGTTTTGAGGGAATTCTGGTTTACAGAGGGTCCGGTTTTGAAAGGTTTCACTTTATATATATATATATATATATATTTCCATTAAAATAAAGACGAAAATGAATGCCTGACATTTTGTTATGTTATAATGCAAAAAATCAATTACTGACTATGTTTTGAACAATGTAACTGTAAGGTTTTAGGGACCCAAGACCTTGGTCAATATAAATGTCTGGTATTGCCCTCACAGATGGTCAATAAATGAAAAATATTTGCCCAAAATTGCCATCAATCTTTGGACACAGACTGCTGGCAAATAACTATATAGAACAATGGATATAACGTGTACACATGTAAGATCTGCATTGTAGAACTGTAAGCAAGAGTAATGTACACTCTGACAAATATATGTATACAAAAGATATGATATAAAATTGAGAATGACAATATAGATGATTGCGGAATGACAACATACACAATAGACTTTGATCAGGATGGTGCATATGTAGCATTATATACAGTATTGCTGGTCGACACGAAATACAAACCAAAAAAAAACACACAAAAAATTCCCCCAACAACTTCCACAACCATACACAACAAAAATAAATATTACAAAGCTGACTTTGCAGATCACTCTCATGATTTCAAAATCAATGGTATTGGTATTCAATTCAGATTGGATATTTAAATAACCCCCTGCATAAATTTGTTATGGTTTAATATATATATAAATTCATAAAAAGTTTGCTTAAAGTTTGTTTTGTGTAATGACACCACTAGAGCACATGGATTTATTAATCATAGGCTTTTGGATGACAAACATTTGGTAATTTTGCCCTATATAGTCTTAAAGTAGAAAGTCGCTACATTTTCCCCATTAGGGTTACATCCCGCCCCCACATATTCATAAATTTATACATTCATATAACTTTGTTATGGTGTATATTGTAAATGCCACTTATTATGGACAGAACTCTCAAAGTCAGAGGTTGTGTCCACAACAGGCGTACTTGAACAGTTCTGATGGAAGCATGCCAAGATCTAACCAGACCAATTATAAATGAATCATAATTTGTTTATGTATTTTATTTGCAGGCCTCCTTTTAAAATTGCTTTGTTACTTTGTATCGTCACTAAGCATTGTTCACAATTACGTCAAAAGGTGATGTGAAACCGATTTCAAAGTAATTTCAATTATGGTTGTCTGTCCACATCATCTTTAATTTTTGTTCAATCTGGCAAGCATATTCAAATTTGAATCCATCATTTGGCTGATCTTACACCAGTCTGGAGGTAAATTGGGAAATTGTGTGTCATGATGTGAAAAGGAAATTCAAATTTTATATCCATTTACACACGTGATTAGGATGACATCAGAATACCATTTTTGCTCAGACAACCAATTACCACGATAAAGTTGGTTAACTTTCTGGGGCCTAATTAATTCACAAAGGTCTCTTAGGCATTGCACTGTGAGATCACAAAGTTGCGAGAGTTTAGTGAATTAGGCCCCTGGTCTCACAACTGTCCAGTTGCTAGTGTGAGCGCTTTTACAACTAGATTCTTGTTGTATACAAGATCTATGACTGATTAGTTGTTAATCTCAGTGCATCCATTGTAAGTCAGGGAAATTACATCGCAATTGGCCAACTTCATCACGCTAGTTGACAGTCTAAGCCTAGCATGAAGCAGAAACTGAATTGTCTGTCCACACTACAATATTATGAAACACACTCTGATAGTTCGCCTTTCTCTAGTTTGAATGTATAATTTGATGTGAAAGTGGTGTTAGATAAACTGCTTTTATTCCGAATGACCTAGCGAATTCAATGTGAACAGGGCTTAATATAGCTATATTTACAAGCTGTGATATCATTTACTCCATTCTTAATTAATGATGTCACTGAAAAAAAGAATGTTATTCTTCGATAAAATGCTGAAAATGATGGCAGATCCAAATAATGCGAAAAAAATTATCTTTATGTGTATTTTGTATTTTAGAAGTGTTGATTTTTCTTCTTTGTGTGAATTTATCATTGTGTAACAATCACATATTGATAACAAAATCACTTGTTTATTTTATCTATTATACATTGATTCACCAAAAATAGAAAGTAAATGATTCTATATCATTAAGTAATATACATATATACATATATATATATATATATATATATATATATATATATATATATATATATATATATATATGAAGTTTCATTGCAAAACACGATAAATGCCATATTAAAAACCATTGTGTGAACACCACTCAGACACTGTTCACATGTAGACAAACACAAGTTCAAATTCAGTTTTCAGCAAAACGCGATACAATTGTTTGAGGATATATCGCAGATTGCAGAGAAACTGGTGTAGTGTTTATGGTGGTTTGAAATAAAACGTTTTTAGGATTCGGTGTGTATAGTGGCGTTTATCACATTTTGCGATGAAACTCTTCATATATGAATATGAATATGAATATGAATATGTATATATATGTGTATATATATATATATATATATATATATATATATATATATATATATATATATATATGTATATATATAGATATATAGTGGTATAATGTATATATATATATATATATACCCTTTAATGAATGAAAATGTCAATGTGTCAGGGTTTTTCTTTTTAATGACTAGAAATCTGAGCTGGCTGCTTGCATCCATGAGTCAGTACAATGATGACAATGAGGGTTAACTTGTATACAATTATGAAAATCTGTTTCTCATCATATCGTACATGTACATCTGTATACACAACAGATTACAAATAAATTAGCAAGACGAGAAATAAGCACATGACACTTGTACTTGTATGCTACACATGAATGGTGGACATATTCAGCCATGAAGAACTACAACTAAACGATAGTTGTGTTATACGTTATACAAATGAATGATGCATGTTACAGACAAGTGTTGACTAGTAGTGGAATGTAAAATGTACAGTGGTTTTTTATATTGGTATTTGTGATGACAGGCGGCCCCAACCCAGGAGGGTTCGGTACAATAAGGGATTAACACCACCAACTCCCTCCACAAAAAAAAGAAGAAAAAAAAAAGAAGAAGAAAAGAAACACATGAAATCAGCTCCAAGTTCATGCAGCAAACATTTGCGAATGATTTGATTGGTTCCCAACATGGCCATTTGGTTTAGCGTGAAGTGCATAAACCAGTCTAGTGGATGTTTTTCTGCTCAGTCTGGCTGAATGCAGCCCTGGTCTACTTAAAAAAAATTGTTTTAAATTTTATTTGTAAAGATTAACTTTTTCTCAAATATTTTTTATTCTAGGCTTTTGTTGAAAATAAAATACCATTCTCGATTTTGTTTCATGTAACCTCCAGGTAACCTGAACAACCCTTTAAAATAATAAATAATACACATTATTTTGCTTGTGTTCTGTCATATATGCAGATGAGGAAATTAATGATTTAGTCATGGTAAGAATATACCGAACCGATTACTTTGAAACGCTTGTTGTACTGAATGTTGAGTTTTGTTCAATGCTTTCATTTTAAACCACAAAATAGCTTTACACACAATCACTGTATATTTGTTCTTTATGCTTCTATGTCCAAGATAAAGACACACGGAAATAAGTTTCTATGAGAAAGCAGAAAAAACTGCCATCAACAAATGATGGTCTGCATTACCATAGCAACGATATGCACCATAGCTGTATACAAACACACTGAATAACATTATAATACATTTTGTTTGTGTTTTTTTGTTTTGCAACTGGGTATAATTTTTCTTCAGTCTTTTAATAAGTGCCACTGTGCAACCTGTTGCCGCGGTTTCGACACCATGTCATTCCAGTGCCGCGTTTCCATTGGTCCACTATGACCTCCCAGAAGGATTTTGCCAATAAGTTCATTGCGACCCAGTTTGTCAAAGTCCATCACCGCCACATCGAGACTGGATTCTCTCATTTTCTCCCATGGAATGTCAAAAATAAACGATTCATTGAAAACTGGGTTGAGAGACCGTTTCTTGATGGTGGTCTTCTTCTTCTCAATCTTCTGTCCACCTTGCATCAGCCAGATCTTCACATAGGGATCTGTAAGAAATAAACAAAAGATCACTGGTCAAATCACAAATACTCATAGTCTTCTGTTATTTGGTTTCCTTCATTTGGTTGTGGGGGTGGGGGAGGCAGGCAGGATGTAGCCCAGTGATAAAGCGCTCGGCTGACGCACGGTTAATCTAGGATTGATTCCAGTTAGTGGGCCCATTGAGCTACTTCTTATTCCAGCCAGTGCACCCTTGCTACAAACTGTAAAATGTAGCGGGTTTCCACTCTTAAGACTATGTCAAAATAACCAAATGTTTTAAATCCAACAGTCAGTTATTAATAAATCAATGTGCTCTAGTGCTGTCTTTAAAACAAAAACAATAATTTGATATTTTTTTTTGGGGGGGTGGGGGGGTGCAGAAAGCTAGTATCTCAGTGTTAGAGTGTTTGCACAAGGTGCAATGGGTTGTAGGATCAAGTGCTCTCAGTGGAATAGGAGGGGTTTCCATACCAACCAATGCCTCATGATTAAGGCTGTAATATGTAGATGGGAAAATGCATTTTAAAGATCCCTTGCTTATTATCAGTAGTCACCTTCATGTACTCTCTCACACTCACTCACTCACTCTCTCTCTCTCTCTCTCTCTCTCTCTCTCTCTCTCTCTCTCTCTCTCTCTCTCTCTCTCTCTCTCTCTCTCTCTCTCTCTCTCTCTCTCTCTCTCTCTCTCTCTCTCTCTCTCTCTCTCTCTCTCACTCACTCACTCACTCACTCACTCACTCACTCACTCACTCACTCACTCACTCACTCTCTCTCTCTCTCTCTCACTCACTCACTCTCACTCTCTCTCTCACTCACTAACTCTCTCACTCTCTCACTCTCTCTCTCTCTCATATTGCCGTAATACTTAACATCAATTTGTTGGACTTCCCTTAGTGATGACATTCACCATAGGCCACACTGCTACAGACATGGTTCTTGAACTTTGGATATGACATAAGCATTAAAACAATTATCGTCTTTCTGACTCACCTGAACTTCCTGTGATGTCTTTGATTTTGAGGTCTCTAGCTTTGATGACGATGATAGTTAAACGACCAATGTTTGGCTGGTAACACAACGAAAGCAAGAGCTCACCAAGTTTACCCTGAACAAATACAACAAATAAAACCACATTTATTAATGATGCAACTGAACAGTATTAAGAAGAAACATTATTGGCTCTTAGCTTAACAAAGCTAAGAATTTAAATAATTTCTTAATGGATTATTCAAGCAAAGTAAAATGAAAGTTGTTTGGCAACACAACAAAATAAAAACATACAAATATTTATTACCAGTAATAGAGCAATGATTAAAAAATAAATAAACAGTATTAAGTAGAATTAATTTACCGGCCTCGGTGGCGCCGTGGCAGGCTATCGGTCTACAGGCTGGTAGGTACTGGGTTCGGATCCCAGTCGAGGCATGGGATTTTTAATCCAGATACCGACTCCAAACCCTGAGTGAGTGCTCCGCAAGGCTCAATGGGTAGGTGTAAACCACTTGCACCGACCAGTGATCCATAACTGGTTCAACAAAAGCCATGGTTTGTGCTATCCTGCCTGTGGGAAGCGCAAATAAAAGATCCCTTGCTGCTAATCGGAAGAGTAGCCCATGTAATGGCGACAGCGGGTTTCCTCTCAAAATCTGTGTGGTTCTTAACCATATGTCTGACGCCATATAACCGTAAATAAAATGTGTTGAGTGCGTCGTTAAATAAAACACTTCTTTCTTTCTTTTAAGTAGAATTACGGTTGCTATTTTAAAAGGAATCAGACTATATGTCCAAACCTAGCTAAGAAAGCTAACGATCTAAGACATCATTTTCTTAATTCAGAACTCAAAACATATTTAATGAAAACACAAGACTAATAGTAAATTTAAGTATTAAACAATTGACTGAAAAACATTCAACATAAATAAAATATAACAAGTGAGAAACCTATTTACCCATCTACCCCAAAAAACAAAAACAAAGAAATCCATTTTTAATTTTAAAAATATCCCGTATAAATAAATGTAAAGACTGAGTAATGGAAATTAACACATAAGACTAAGTCTAAATGATAATGATGTTGGTCTATCACATGTAGTTAGAATTTAAAAAAGAAACACATGCACATACAATTTATATACAGAATATTAAAAAAGAAAGCAAATATTCTTGTAATATTATTAAATAAGGTATTTTAAAGTAGGAATAATATAGATATGCACAACTTGACTTTTTTTTTTTTTTTAATGTGGATTCAAGTTGGAATGATATAGGTGTATATCATATTTGTGATTTTCCATTTTAGTCACAAATGGACCTGTCAGTTTTAATAACAGACTAAGTGTAAAAGCGAATGCTGTATGAAGAGATTACCCTGCTATCTTTACAAGGCTGTAACAATTTCCATGTGACGTTTGTTGTGGAGAGGTCGATAGAGTTAAGTGGTACGTAGGTCTCGCCCATCGGGTCATCGCGACTGAAGCGGTCGTAATCTATAACTTGTAAATACAGTGTCTTCTCCAATAGCTTGTTGTGTGGCCAACCTGCAACACAGAACTCAGGAATCAAAGGACGAATAGATAGATAATTATTAATGCATGGTTGGTTGGTTGGTTGGTTCAATGGGATGGATGGATGGATGGATGAATGGATGGATGGTTGGTTGGTTGGTTGGTTGGGATGGATGGATGGATGGATGGGATGGATGGATGGATGGATGGATGGATGGATGGATGGATGGATAATTGCTGCATGGTTGGTTATTTGGTTAGTTGGATGGGATAGATGAGTGGATGGATGGTTGTTAGGGTTTGGTGGTTGGTTGGTTGGTTGATTAGATTGATGGATGAATGGATGGATGGATGGATAGATGGATGAATGCCTTTTGGATGGATGGATAGTTTATTAAATGAATAGATTGATGCATTTACGGGTGGATGGATGGATGGATGGATGTATGCATGGATGGATGGATGGATGGATGGATGGATGGATGGATGGATGGATGGATGGATGGATGGATGGACAATTGAATGGATGAACAGGTTTATTAAAATTATTTTGCTTCACACAACAAGTAATATTTTGGAATTACAACATAATAGTTTTCAGAACTATACTCTCTCTTTTTTTGAGATTAAAAAAACTTTCAATAAAGTATTCCCAAATGCCTTGAGGAAAAATAATAAATTCCTAAAACAAAATCTATAATGCATCACATAAAGATTATCTATTTAGATAATAATATTATATTTCAGCAATATGAAAACAGTTTTATTCATTGTGGTAAAATGTATACTGTAATTACTGGACTACTAGACATAATAAATACGTCTGCCACTAATATTAATATCCTGTTTATGTCCCTCATGAACGCTTTTCCATTTGTTGCTGGAAATATAACTAATGAAAACTGAAGATGAAGAACGATTGGAAATGAGATATTAAATAACAGTTCATTATTTTCATTTGACTCATGAATCCCAATAGAAACGATAATATTACCTGTCTGAGTATGATGACAAAAAAGAAAGAATGAAAAATTAACCTTTTAGTTTAAACATCATTGCTTTTGTCTGGCAGGATCATAAGCATACAAGACAGGGCAGGGTGGAGGGTGGGGTGGGCACCAGAGCTGGAGCAGATCCTCAAATTTTTGCAAATACAATAGAGATATTCGTGCAAAATGAGCTGGTCTGAAACCTTTTCACCATGTATTTCCATCAGTCTACTCAAAAATATTAGTTGTAATCCATGTAAAAGTGCCTAATAAACCATTTGCAACCATATATAGCTGTTTGGAAGTAAAGCTAATATCAATAAATGTTTTTTTTCTCCAGATTTGCACATTTTCATTTAATTCAGGCAAAAATCAGCCTTCCCCATCCATCCCCCAACACACACACACACACAAAAACAGAAACCCATATGCCTATAAGCAGGTTTTTTTTTTTAATTTGCATAATTTTTATTTAATTCAGGCAAAAATAAACTTTGCCGGTTTTTTCAAGGATTCCGGTTTGTTAAGGGTCCAGTTTAGACAGGTTTCACTGTATTGTTATTTTTTTTTTTTTCAAAATAAAATGAACCGGTGTCGAAGAAAAAGCCAACCCAATGCTAAAGTCATGAGTTGGTTTCGGCCCTTTAGGCTTATTCCCAGTCAAATAAGGTACATGCATATTAGATGATATGACAGAAGAGTAAGGTGGTCTCCTAACACAGGTAGAGATGGACACTTGGGCAGGTTTCACTGTGACATTTTTTTTTTTAAATCTAAGACTTAAAATGTCATATAGTGAGTAATCACAAGATGAAACAATGCACCATGACAAAATCATAAAATATTCAAATGTTTTGAATGTCGACGCAAGAATTATATTATTTTTCTTATCTTACAGAAGTTTACATGCTTTATAAAATATTGACGGAATGTAACATGACCTTAAGGAAAATGATAAACAAAAAAAGCTATTAATTATTCATATAAATGGACTAGATATTGTATGTACATTTTTTACATCAGGACTTTTCCAGAATTGATCACTAGAGCACATTGATTAATTAATCATCGGCTATCAGATGTCAAACATTTGGTAATTCTGACTCGTAGTCAACGGAGGAAACCCACTACATTTTTTTTCTAATGCAGCAAGGGATTTTTTATATGCACTTCCCACATACAGGCTAGCACATATCACAGCCTTTAATATACCAGTCGTGGTGCACTGGCTGGAACGAGAAATAGCCCAATGGTTCTTAGAGAGGAAATCCATTACAATTTATCATTAGTAGCAAGAGATCTTTTTTTATCCACCATCCCACAGATAGTACATACCAGGCCTTTGATATATGGTGCACTAGCTGGAACGAGAAATAGCCCAATGGGCCCATTGATAGGGGATTGATCCTAGCCGACTGGGCTACATGTACATGTACTTACCGACCCATTTATTAAAGCCAACATGCTCAAAATAAAAAAGAAAGAGAGAGAGAGATTGTCATCAGATAAAACCCTCTACATTTTTTCATTCATTACAGATAGAGAAAGACAGAGGGGAACCTACTGCCACATCATAACTTACTCTTTTCAACCCAGTGAGTGAACAGCTTGGTGTGGAAAAGTAATTGCTCTGCTGTACATTAAATTCCCTTTAACCATTAACCTGTGTCCAGAACGGCTCACTTGAACCTCAACTATTATGGTAATAAGCATGTTTAGCATAAGATTAATCCATCACAGTGTTGACGTTGGGAAACACAAGGGAGAACACATTGTTATTTTATAAAAATATGAAAAATGCATTTTGTGGTATTAGAAACATCAGAATGACCAGAAACACTTCGGTTGTACAGAAATGGATAATCTAAACAGTAAAATATAAGTAATGTTTGATTTCAGTAATCACAAACAGCTCTAATGGTGGAAAATATGCTGTAGTGTTTTAAAACTAGAGTATGACCCTTTAAAATGGATAGTTTATATGGTGACACCAATTAAGACCAAATACATGTCATAATTAACTTACATTTGATGCTATAGTGCACTTGGTTTTTAAACATTGTCTTTTGAAAAGCTGTATCTTGTGTTTTCACGTCCCTAGTTCAGTCTTCAACTCATAATATATTTATGGCAAAGGAAGCCGGATTCTATGGAAATTAGTTTTTTTCATTCTTAAGGATAGTCTTAAGTTTCAAGTATTGATTTTTGTCAACTGTTTAAAATATTAAAATAATTATATCTATTGTTTCAATTTGTTTGTATTGTTTCCTAACTACCAAGAACTAATCGATAACCTCTTGTACAGCCAGCCAAGATAACTACATGTATGATGTGTGCCAAGGAGTGTGCTTGAACATTAATTGGATATAGGGATAGACCCAAAAAAAAGATATGTTTTATTTAACAACGCATTCAACACATTTTATTTACGGTTATATGGCATAAGACATATTGTTAACAACCACATAAATATTGAGAGAGGAAACCCACTGTCGCCACTTCATGGGCTATATTTTATAGGCACCATCCCACAGAGGCAGGGTAGTAAATACCATGGCCTTTGATATACCAGTCGTGGTGCACTGGCTGGAATGAGAAATAGCCCAATTGGTCCACCGACGGGGATTGATTCCACACCGACCATGCATCGAGCGAACGCTATACCACTGGGCTACATCCCACCCCTGATATAGGGATAGAAACTGAACTAAAATGAAAATGTGCTCTCCCTTGTGTGTACTCATGAATGCTAATAAACCTGATATTGGGCAAATTGTGACCATTGACCTGAAGTGAATTCAGTACAGGGGTTGATATTTAAGTCGGGGGTACCCTAAAGAATATTTTGGCAAGAATAGTTTTTCATTGATGTACTCGATCATGCTAATTAAACCTGAAATTGGGTGGATTTTGACCTTTGACCCGTTCTTAAGTAGGATTTGGTACAGGGGTTGACACTTAAGAATCACTGACCCTTAGTCAAGAATACCCTAAAGAATATTTTGGCATCAGTTTCGTTGATGTACTCAGCCATGCTAATTAAACTTCTAATTAGTGCTAATTAGAGGCGTTCTTAAGTGGACTAAGTACAGGAGATGACACTTAAGAATGGTGGATATTAATTAGTACATCAACAGAGAACATTCTGGTGTAAGTTTGATTGGTGTACTCACCCATGCTAATTAAACTTAAAATTTGGGATATTTTGAGGGGCTGCCCCTCGGATTGGTACAGGAGATGACACTTAAGAATGGTTGTTTGGGGGTCCCACAGTCCACACCTACATATTCCAGGCCTCAGACCTTTTGTACTCACAGTGCTAATTAAACCTCTTTGGGCTCCCGGTTTACTTCTTTCCATCCAAAAATAATTAACTCCACAAGCTTTTTAGTCTTCCATATATATAATTTTTTAAAGGTCCTTACATGCAGAAAGCAAGAACAAAAAGAATATTTATTAACATGCTAGAAGCAGTATGGATTACAATTCTATATATACATTTGGGCGTTTCTAAGGTCTCACGTGCACAGATGCCATTAGACATTGAATTCCATTTGACCTACTTCAAATAAAGATTGCTAATAGAATGGGTTTCCATTGGAAATAATGACAAGTACCATTCCGAAGATGTATTTCCATTTATTTTTACTTTTATTTAATACATTTCCGTTATGTCTCAGGTTTTTGTTTCATGGACCCATCTGGCTGTATGTACATCTGTCCTTAAAACTGTCAAGGAACTAATTCACACTGGCTACCTGTTTTGCAAAATAACCTTTCAGTCATGTTCAATTGCTGCAAATATCACTTTAAGAAAAATTGCCGTTGGTAGTCTCAAAATTGCCATCGGTGGGCCGTTTTACCATTTACCCATGGTAATTCTGTTAAAAATTGCTGTTTGAGACAAATTCTTAAATTCAAGCCCTATGTACAAACATTTTCTAAAAAGTAAACATACAATATTAACAAATAAAATGGGGAAAATGTAGCCAGAGGGCCTACCATTGAAGATTACAAATGATTTTAATGCTCCTAGCACTATGTATCAGAATTAGGAACAACTGTGGACAATGATGAATGTAGTCTCACCTGAAAAATAAACTATGTAGTGAGACCTAAGCTTTGTAGAATAATGGTCAATATTAAAATATATAGTCCAATCAAAAGGATGGTCTCTTGTGAGTTGGTCTTGATTCATTCAGTTTATATTAACTGAATTGATCATAGGCATTTGACCTCCTGAACACCCCAAAGGTTTAATAATTCACATAAATTTTATTAGTCACTTAATGTCTATAAATAATATATGTGGATGACATTCTGTAACTTAACTGTACTGAACAATGCAGTGAAGCCTTAATAAACTGCTATCAGCAGACATCTTTCAAAATGTTAATGTTGTTATACGCAATCGATCTGAAGTCATTCTCATCTGATGTCATGCGTAAACCACATTCACATGCTACATCGACTTTCATCAACCGATATCATGTATGCTAGGTAAATGTCAACCGTTTCATGTAGGAAAAGAAACGAAAGGAATGACTGTTTAAAGTGACAGACCCTAGTTTTTAAACATTACAATATTTCTTTCTCCATTAGAGCCATTTTTGATCACTGAAATTAGATATTACTAATGCTAGGATCGGACTTTCAACTGTCATGACAAAGTTGGCCAACTCGACGGTGGTGTTGTAATTTTCCCAACAGTCAGATTTTATTGTTTAGATTAACCATTTCCGTACATCTGAAGTGTTTCTGGTCATCCTAGTGTTTCTACAACGAAATGTATTTTTTGTATTTTAAAAAAATGCATGAATGCCTGATAAGTAATGGTTATGCATGGTGACAAGATTTAGTCTGTTTTAAGGATATTTCTCCATTTAAATAACACAGACTCTTGTAATATTATCCAGAAATTGTCACATGATTATAGATTAACCAAACTTCAAGTGTAAATTTTCACTGTCAAAACTAGGGTCTGCCACTTTAACAACACCTCACAACATTAAAAACTATGATTATTTGGTATGTAACAAAATTAATTATGGGCAAACAGGTTCCAGCTATTGAACAGTAGTAACAGATCTTTGATATGGATTTTAGTACAGATGGGAATGCACATTATGTTACATATGTACAAGTATGGTCTTTTCGACATTTTCATTTCAACTTATTTTCGTGCTTATATTCAATTAAGGCTCAAGCACGCTGTCCTGGGCACATACCTCAGCTATCTGGGCTGTCTGTCCAGGACAGTGGCTTAATTAGTTTGTTAGTGGGTTAGTAGTTAGTGAGAGAGAAGAGGGTGTAGTGGCCTTACACCTACCCATCGCGCCCTTAAGAATTCACTCTAGGATGGAGCCAGTACCGGGCTACGAACCCTGTACCTACCAGTTGAGATGTGTGCTGAGTATAAAAGTCGTGGGTTCACCAAGGGTTGGCAGGGCTTCTAGAATTGTTTATAACATCCACTAGTCATGGGATCAGTAAATTAAAACATTTACTAGCCACGATTAAAAATTCACAAGCCCTACTTTACTTTAAGTTAATACAATTTTACTAAATAATAGTAATAATCAAATATGTCACCTAAAGAGGGAGATAGAGCTTAAAAACACTAACATTAGGGGTTGGAGTGAGGGTCAGTATATTCATATTTACAAAATAGACTTAACTGCAACATTTGATCAAAAAAATTTCACTAGCCGTCGGGCATGGCAATTGTAGTTATTTACTAGCCCAACATTGAATATCACTAGCCACGGGAGTGGGGCTACCATAATCTAGAAACCCTGTGTTGGTGTAATTTTAGTGCTATCCTGTCAGTTGAAAATTCTTGTACAGTATATAAAAGAATCCCTTCTGTTGATCAAAATGAGTAGCTTAATTCATGTACAGCAGATATATTTTCTTACATTTGCTAGACACAAACTAACCATTGATTAAACATTGGTTAAATATTTGTTTGTTCCTTTTCCATGTGTACATGAGTGTAACACAGATGTATAGAGTTACTCAAATATCAGTTCCTTTGATGATCTTAATGAAAAGAGAAAATGTAAATACATAAACATACCAGTAATAAAAAAAAGATAATGGTCTTGAAAGATAAAACATAAAATGTAATGATTTTGATGAAAAGATCAACAATTCTAAATGGAAGATAGTGGTGAAATTAGCCTTATACAGACCAACACTGACAGACAACAAAATTTCTGCTTATGGTTGCCCAAGGTTTATTTTTAATTAAAAAAGACAATTCTGTCTTCCCTTAAGCAGTATGAAATGCTCCGGTATTAATAGCTAGGAAACTGAATATAAATTTGTAAAATATGGCTGGTTTGAACATGCACATGATTACACTGAATATTTCAATGTTATTTGTTCCTTCAATATTGTTTCATTTCATTTTAACTTATTTTCATACTTATATTCAATTAACGTTCAAGCATGCTGTCCTGGGCACACAACTCAGCTATCTGCAGTGACTGTCCAGGACAGTGGTTAATGGTTAGCTGTTAGTGAAAGAGATGTCAGTGTGGTCTTACATCTTTTCAATGAGCAATTAAAACGCACTCTGTGCGAGACCTGGTCCTCAGGTGTGAACCCAGTACCTACCAGTCTTAAGGCCATGACACCATTGAGGTCGGTTTCAGTATCACCTCACATATCTACAATATAATATGCAAGGCCTTTTTAACAATTAAAACACACTTTGTGCGAGACCCGGTCCTCGGGTGTGAACCCAGTACCTACCAGTCTTAAGGCCAATGGCTTAACCACGACACCATTGAGGTCGGTTTCAGTATCACTTCACATATCTATAATATAATACGCAAGGCCTTTTTAACAATTAAAACACACTTTGTGCGAGACCCGGTCCTCGGGTGTGATCCCAGTACCTACCAGTCTTAAGGCCAATGGCTTAACGATGACACCATTGAGGTCGGTTTCAGTATCACCTCACATATCTATAATATAATATGCAAGGCCTTTTTAACAATTTTCTATTGTTTTCATAACTTCTCCTCTTTTGGTCTGCACTGCCGACTGCCTTCTTTGTTCTTAGGGGCGGGACGTAGCCCAGTGGTAAAGCGCTTGCTCGATGCGCGGTCGGTGTGGGATCGATCCCCATCGGTGGACCCATTGGGCTATTTCTCGTTCCAGCCAGTGCACCACAACTGGTACATCAAAGGCCATGGTATGTGCTACCCTGTCTATGGGATGGTGCATATAAAAGATCTCTTGCTGCTAATCAAAAAGAGTAGCCCATGAAGTGGTGACAGTGGGTTTCCTCCCTCAATAGCTGTGTGGTCCTTAACCATATGTCAGATGCCATATAACCGTAAATACAATGTGTTGAGTGCGTCGTTAAATAAAACATTTTTCTTTCTTTGTTCTTACCACTTTGCAAGGATCTTTTTGCTCTCAGTTCCAGAAGACTACCATACACAAATCACGCTAAATATTGTGTATAAAGGTGAATTCCATAAATACACCATCAATGGATGCTGCCATCTTTTTCACTTAACTTAGAAGTGACTACATACAGCAATGAGGGCTGGCTATCTACAAGGTGGCCATATTTTGAAGGGAAAAGCCCAATGTAAAGCCACCCTAGTCTATGTAAACTCTCCTGTGTGAAGCACAGGTTACATTTAGTCCATATATACAGTGAAACCCTTTTAAACCGGACACCTACAGGACCAACTAAAAAGTCTGGTTTTAAGAGGTATCCAGTTTGAAGAGGTTCTGGTAGCTACCGATATTTAAAAAAAGGACCATGATAAATGTCCAGTTTGAGAGAGAATTCCAGTTTACAGAGGGTCCAGTTTTACAAGGTTTCATTGTGTATGTGTGTGTGTGTGTATGTATGTATATATATACACATATACATATAAACACACACATATATGTATGTATGTATGTATGTATCACTGTATGTATGTATGTATGTATTGATGTATGAATATCTATATACTGTATGTATGTCGAGGTTGACTGTTATATACATAGATATTAACGCACTGGCGCAGTGGATAATTAAATCCTTTCTGGCCTCACAAATTGTCCCATGCCGTTGCTGGGACTCGAACCTGTGGCACCGAATCGCCCGCAAATTGCAAGACTAACCACGATACGCTCTGAGCTATCGAAACTTCCATAAAAAGGAAGTTTTTTAACTCAACCATATGCATGGGGCCTACAATCTACGTGGTCGATCCCACTTACGTGCATGAAACAGTGGGCAGACCTGGCACTGGCTAGTATGTATTGATGTATGAATATCTATATATTGTATGTATGTCGAGGTAAACTGTTACATACATAGATATTAACGCACTGACGCAGGGGATAATTAAATCCTTTCTGGCCTCACAAATTGTCCCATACCGTTGCTGGGACTCGAACCTGTGGCAAATTGCAAGACTAACCACGATACGCTCTGAGCTATCGAAGCTTCCATAAAAAGGAATGTATGTATGTATGTATGTATGTATAAGTATTAATGTTCCCATTTACAATTACTGTCCCATATCCAGCATTACTGTCCTACTTTCAGTATTGTTCCACTTTTCACCATTGTCCATGTTGTCCAACCTGTCTGCAGTATTAATAATTAAATGTTATAATGTCCCATTTTCAGTATTGTTGTTCAAGATATTCAGTTTCACTGTAACCATTACACTTTCTGTACTGCTGGCTGTCTGACATTTAGTGGTATGGTCCTACTTTCACCGTAACCATTCAACTCCCAGAGTGATTGGAGCCTAATTGCAGCAATCAATCGTTAAACAAAGCTAGCTGTACATGTCTGGTGATAAATCGATGGCTCGTGGCATTTGCTGGGAACGTTAAGCAGGGTATACACTAATCAAATACAAACACACATTACTGTGTCAATATTTTGCGCACCTTATTCTCTAACGATTCTTTTTTTCTTTGGCTTCACGATTCCGACGTGAATAAAATAAATCACTTAGAAAATCTGTCCAAGGGTTCCCATGTAGTTTCAACAATGTTTTGTGAAGAAAAAACATTGAAAGCTGCTGTAAGAATTATGAAATATGACTCTTAACAAGATTACAAGCATGAAATATGTGATTGGTGATAGGATACACATAGAACAGATGATAGCATTGTAGTTTAATATCTTCATTACTTCTCCAGTGAAATAGTAAACAGAAAAACCAATAATGATTTTATTGATGAATTGGTGTAAAAAGAAAATATATTGTCATGTTTACAAGCAATTATTATTAGCAATGGCCAATATGTTTAACTATACCCAACACATTTAACAATATTAGTACTGTCAGTTGTTTTAAACACTGTAAGGTTGCAACCAAAATGGAAAAAAAAAACCCCCAAGGAATAACGTTAAGTCAGCAAATTTTAAAGTAAGACTTTTAAGTCTGGTGTCTACTATAAGGTTATTCTGACATTGGTTGAGAGAAAGGAAACCTAATGACACCATACAGTCAACACTCCCACTAAAATTCAGAAACCAGTCTTTTATATGTGCATGTGCATGTACATATATATATATATATATATATATATATATATATATATATATATATATATATATATATATATATATATATATATATATATATATATATATATATATATATATATGAATAGTTTAGGTGCAAAACGCGATATATCAATTTTTTTCATTTTCAGTAAAAGTGATTTTTTTAATTGCCATATATCGTATTTTGATTTTAAAAAACCCCGAGATTTACCCAATACAATTCATAAGGATCAATCGCGTTTTGCGGCAAATCAGTGGGCCTACGATTAGCCCTTACTGACATACAATAATGGCTTTAACTAAAAAATAGAAAGAAAATGGTCAGTGAAGGAAGGAAGGAAATGTTTTATTTAACGACTAACTCAACACATTTTATGTTCGTCAGACATATGGTTAAGGACCACGCAATACTGAGAGAGGAAACCCGCTGTTGCCACTTCATGCGCTAATCTTTTCAATTAGCAGCAAGGGATCTTTTATATGCACCATCCCACAGACAGGATAGTACATACTACAGCCTTTGTTACCCCAGTTGTGGAGCACTGGTTGGAACGAGAAATAGCCCACTGATGGGTATTGATTATGGATCGATCACGCATCAGGAGAGTGCTGTACCACTGAGCTATGTCCCACCCTAGTCTTGCCGTGACTAAACAAACCTGGAACACAGATATACAGTCTGTATATGACCTAATTCCATCATGGCTAGGGGGGATGAGATGGCAAAGTGCTCGCTTGATGCACGGTTGGTTTGGGATTGATCCCCACCAATGGGCCCATTGGGCTATTTCTCGCTCCAGCCAGTGAACCACGACTGGTACATCAAAGGCCATGGTATGTACTATTCTGTCCCTCACTATCTGTGTATATCCATATGTCCAGACGGACGGACAGACAGAAGGACAGGACAGACAGAAGGACAAGACAGACAGAAGGACAGGACAGGACATGACCCCTCGGGTTGAGCTGGTAGATCAAAGCAATGGAGAAACATCATTTTCAATCAATGTTTAATGACTACCATGTTCCTGGACCACATAACATTTATGGTAGCTATAGACAGAGGCTACCAAATTGAATGGGCTGTAACTTTGTTAGTACCGTATATCGCTGTGTATTAGCCGACTTTTTGATACAAAATTTATCAAGTCAAAGGCTGGGGTCGGCTTATCTAAGGAGTCAACATTTTATTGGAAATGTAAAGTTAGAATAGTGACGTCACGGCTCGACTCGATCTATTGTCATTATTGTGCTCTGCATTTCCGCTTTCATAAAGGTTTAATATTGCATTTTAACACAAGCTATTACAAATAAAAGATATTAAAATTGTATATATATGTTCATCTTTAATAAATGTTGGTGTTTAAAAGTTATTTAGTAACATTTATCTGTTTAAACAACAATAAATGGTGACCGATCAAAACAATTTCGGAAAACTTCGCAGGTCACGTGTCATTACAAAACTGCTTACTAAACCGGTGAACACGTTAATTGTTCCAGCTTCATTTGTTTTCTTTGTCGGCTTGGGATTAATCGACACGGGTGGTTTGGGTATGGTAGGGTATAGCCGACTAGTAATGAAAAGGACCGATTAGCACAATCAACAATGCAAACAGTCACTGTGTTTTTTAACGTGTGGCTGCAATCAAGAATGTTTAGGTATATTTCGCTATCTTGGTACTTATATTTTACGAGAAATAAATTAACCGGACACCGTTTCTATAAATAGAAATCGGCTACTGCTTCCGGATAAGTTTGCTGTGACAAATGACGTTTGAAAGCAGATGTACTTTGTCATTTTGTAGAGACAACACAGACATCTGACTTGGTTAGTTTTATATAGGGGGGTCGGCTTATATACAAGGTCGATAATTTTAAAGCCGATTTGGAGGGTGAAACTAGGGGGTCGGCTAATGCATGGAGTCGGCTAATACACAGCGATATACGGTATATCTCCAGCAATGTTTTAGTGTAACTGGGTTAGAATTAATACTTAACAATTCAATCACCTGAAGATGTAAAAATAAACCTATTTCAGGCCTCTGGGAATTTAAAATTTGCATAAACCATTTACTGGTCATGCCATTTTTGTTTTTTTTAAAGATAATCCACTCCAGGCTTTAAATCTCACTAATTTACATGTAGTTGCAACAGTTTGTTTTTTCACTTCTGAACACAGTGAGGTCTTTGTATAACAGTAATTGGCCTCGGTGGTGTCGAGGTTAAGCTATCGGACTACAGGCTGGTAGGTACAGGGTTTGCAGCCCGGTACTGTCTCCAACACAGAGCGAATTCTTTAGGGCTCAATGGGTAGGTGTAAGGCCACTACACCCTTTTCTCTCTCATTAACCACTAACCAACTAACAACTAACCCAATGTCATGGACAGATAGCCCAGAAAGCTGAGGTGTGTGCCCAGGACAGTGTGCTTGAACCTTAATAAGATATAAGCAGGAAAATAACAGCTGCTGAAGAGTTGTGGATAATGAGAAAGCCATTTCAAGTTACTTTAATCTAATTAAAAGCTTAACATTTCTAGGGTTTTGGGCTTAAATGTTTTTATGAGAACACCATGTTTGTCCTTAATTTGAGTGTGATTATTTTGAACATACATGCATACATTCTGGGCACAATGTTTGTTGTTTATCGCCTTGACTTTGGGGCAATGAGTTCCTTGACAATATTTTTTAGAACATCTCATTTCAATCAGCATATTTAAATGTCTATATTCCTAAGACAATTCCCCCTACCCACCTTCTGTCCCAGACCCAGTCACTGGTGAAGTTAGGTATTGTGCCCGGGAGAGACATGTTTCATAGAAACGTTAATATGTTATTCATCCATCCATCCATCCTAAGACAAGTTGCCTCACAATATTTTCAGAACATCTTGCTTCAATCAGCATATTCAAATATCTACCTCTAACACAAGTTTAAATCAAAATACCTAAAGACACTAAAAAACCCAAAAAAAACATATGCCTTAAATATACTCTCACCTTCGAAGATAAAACACTCGTTCCAGTGCGGATTCAGGTTTTTCTTTTTCACTTTGGTAAGAAGTTTGTGCTTCTTGTCTGGGAGAAGCATAATTTTCACGTAGGGGTCGCTGGTGCCTGTCACGTCCTTGGCAGGGAGGCCCGTGGCGCGAACCACCTTGAGCGTCAGTGTGAGAGTCTGAAAGTCGTACGATATTCCGAACTGAATCTTTCCGAGCTTGTAGTCGATGCCCTCGATGGGGATGGTGTCCTCTTCTTCCTGGGTTGTGTCGTCCATCAGCAGGTTGGCAATGCTGCGCACACCTTTCCACATACTCGATTCCTCGTCTTCAGACGTCGACCGACTCTGACTCGACAAACTCAAACCCTGAAACAGAAATTTTAAATTTTAAAAAAAGATAGTAATTTAAACATGCAATTATGTCCATCCAGCTTGGACTTGACAAAAAATCATGCCTTGAAACAGAATAAAATTTATTTTTAAAATGGTGATTTAAACATGTAGTTAGGTCCATCGATTTGGCTCTAACTCAAGACCTGCATGCAATAATAAAAAATAAAAATTAAATAGTAATTTATACATGCAGTTATGTCCATCTGGCTCTGACTCGACAATTTTAATTGACTAGAAACATTGTTAATCAAGATTTTGAAAAGAAAATGTTCCCCAATTCACCAAACTATCACCCATCTGCCAATCTATCTGTCTGTCATCCATCCATCCATCAACTCATCATCTATTCATCAGTTCATCCTACCATTCACCCATCATCTATTCATCAGTTCATCCTACCATTCACCCATCATCTATTCATCAGTTCATTCTACCATTCACCCATCAATCCATCATGTTCTCAAAACACCCCTCATGTGTCGTCAGTCCATCCATCCATCCATCGATCAACTCATCATCTATTCATCCCTTCATCCTTCCATTCACCCATCAGTCCATCATGTCCTCGAAACACCCCTCATGTGTCTGTCTGTCTGTCTGTCTGTCAGTCCATCCATCCATCCATCCATCAATCAATTCATCATCTATTCATCCATTCATCCTACCATTCACCCATCAATCCACCATGTCTTCGAAACACACCTCATTTATACTGTCTGTCCAGGATAGTCATTAATTGTCAACTGTTCATGAGAGAGAAGTCTTACACTTTACAATTAAGCCATTAAAAAAGCTTACTCTGTGTGGAAGCAGTCCCAGAACCTACCAGTCTCAAAGTCAATTGTTTAAAGACTAACCCACCACACCAAGCCTATAGCAGTGCATATGTGTCCGAGTAGAAATATGTTTACAAAATCTCCACACAATGAATGCAGCAACCACTCAAGAGGAAACAAACTGCGCTACACACAGGTCAAGAAGTAATAAAACAAGAACACAAGATTCTATCGAATCCTTTTGTCTTATTTATCAGTACATTTTGATTTGGATGAAATTAACTTCCCATGACAATACATACGCACATGTATACATAGATGAATTCCACCTGGAACTAAAGCTATCTGAAGCCCTCGGAAGCCTCTGTGAAGATGAAAGCCAACAAATTGAGATCACTGGAATGCCCTTGACAATAGGAGTCAGTCTGTCTTGATTGATCCGTGTGACCATCTTGACAGATCAGAGAATAATAAAGGTCTCAGCAGACCAGAGTCATCAAGTTTCATTTCGGTTTTGACTCTATATGCAGTAAACAGAAGGACATGCAATTTATTGGCATCAAAACTATGAAGATGATGAAACCATCCAAAATAAAAGCAAGACCAAGAAGTACAATGTATATAAGCAGATGCTGAATTGAAAGAACCACAAGAGGGGAGGAGCACAAAAAGGAAAGAAAAGGAATATCGGTTTAATGATACCTAAGCTCAATTTAAAACTATGGCTATTTGGAAGGAAATGTTTTATTTAACGATGCACTCAACACATTTTATTTATGGTTATATGGTGTCAGAGATAAGGTTAAGGACCACACAGATATAGAGAGAGGAAACCCACTGTCACCACTTCATGGGCTACTTTTTCGATTAGCAGCAATGGATCTTTTCTAAGGCACAGACAGGATAGTACATACCACAGCCTTTGTTACACCAGTTGTGGAGCACTGGCTGGAACGAAAAATAGCTCAATGGGGCCACTGATGGGGATCGATCCTAAACCGACCACATATCAAGCGAGCGCTTTACCACTGGGTTACATCCCACCCCATGGCTATTTGGTGTCGGACGTATGGTTATGTCAACATTCAGAGGGAGGGAGGGAGGGAGAGAGAGGGGGAGAGAGAGATAGTGTGTGTGTGTGATGGACTCGCCCCTCTCCCCCTCCCTTCCAGCACAACATACATCATTACCGGCCTCGGTGGCATCGTTGTTAAGCTATCGGACATAAGGCTGGTAGGTACTGGGTTCACAAGCTGGTGCCGGCTCCCACCCAGAGCGAGTTTTAATGACTCAATGGGTACATGTATGACCACTACACCCTCTTCTCTCTCACTAACCATTAACCCACTGTCCTGGACAGACAGCCCATATAGCTGAGGTGTGTGCTCAAGAAATGGAAATAAAATGAAATGAAATACTACATCATTAGCCATGACATGTAACTGTACTGATCATTCTATGGAAAATTTATCACAAAAGTTCAGATTTTTGGTCTAAAGGTAGTACTATACCAAATAACTTCCACAAGTCCTGTGATTGGTTATAAATGTGAGTGTGTTGGTTGTAAAAAATAATAGTTTCATCTGGGTAAAATAAATGTGCAATTTTATTTCATCTAGTACCAATGTGTCAAGTAGCCTTGTGCTTGAAACATGTATGGGGTATCTGTAAAAAAAAAGTACTCGAATTTTGTGCGAAACTAGGGTAGTCATAGACGCTACCCGTTATCTCAGAAACGAGCAGCTTGACCCCCATTTTTTTCTGATTCACTTTAAGTGTAAGGGGTGGTAGTCTTTATATCCGTGGCGTTTATGTCGGTTGATACGTTGCAGGTAGGAGTTTTAGCCGCATATGTTACTATTGTTGTCTATGGGATTTGATTTGGTAGTATACACCCTAAATAGTCAGTCAGTTTCAGTCTCTCTGATTCTATATGTCCCTCTATATGTCTGTCTCCCCCTAATCTATCTCTCTCTCTCTCTCTCTCTCTCTCTCTCTCTCTCTCTCTCTCTCTCTCTCTCTCTCTCTCTCTCTCTCTCTCTCTCTCTCTCTCTCTCTCTCTCTCTCTCTCTCTCTCCCTCTCTCTCTCAAAATGATGTAAGAACTACACAACTGCAGAATACATAAGATCACTAGATGATAAAGTGACCAATTAAAAAAAAAAGTTTACAAAGAGTCCACTGCATGGAGTCACAAACACAAGAATCTTTGATGCAAAAACATATGGATGACAAGCAGAATATAGTTATCTAATAATATTGGGAATACCAAATCATTAAACTGCAAAACCAAGAACCCCAAAATTATTACAGTCAAATGCAAGGGATTACCAGAATACAAAGTGACCTAGGGCCTCCACGAGTCCAATATATTGGACTCGAGTACTCGAGGGTCAAACTCGACCCGGACCCGAGTACCCGACGCTTACACAAAATGATAATGAGACAAAGGAATATAACGTAAAATAGCATTATATAGCTTAAAGGGACAGACCCTAGTTTCAACCCGTGAAAATTAACACTAAGTGTAGTTAGTCTACAAACCTGTAAGACATTTAGATAAAGATACAATTGAGTGAAACCTGAGTCTGTGACTTTCAAATGGTGAAATACCCTCTAAAAATAGACAAAAACTCGATTCCATAACTGTTACTTCTCAGCCACACGTGCGTTTTTAAAAGTATGAGAAAGGTAGTTTGTGATGTTAAAAACACCAGGATGACCAAAAACACTTCGAATGCACGGAAATGAATAATCTAAACAATAAAATGTAAGTAAAGTATGATTTCAGTTATCAAAAACGGCTCTAACAGTAAAAAAATATGTCTTAGTGTTCAAAAACTAGGGTATGTCCCTTTAATTCCAGCACTGAACATGAATGCCAAATCATGCCATTGTATTGCATTTAGAAACCTGTTGATACGTTCAGTATTGTGATGGATGAACGGACGGCCAGATTAAGAAAGAAACTAGCAAATAGTCATATAATTATCGTGTAACTTGTATCGTTAATTAGTTACTGCTGAACTAGTTGCTCTACATTGTCTCACTTGTACGGGTATTCGAGTCCTGTGAATGGACTCGAGTCTTTGCTAGACTCGACCCGTGCCCGAGTACTCGAGTACTCGTGGAGACCCTAAAGTGACCATAGAAAAATCACAACCAGTCTTCGAGATGCTAAAAAAAAACCCACCCCAAAAGTCACTAAAAAATTTTGATGATGTTTTATTTTTCTTCTTTCAATATGCTGAATTCAGTTGTCTATGAGTATGCAGTAGTAGGCACTTTTCTCTTAACATGTATGATGTTTATATTATACTAAAAAGGATGAAGAAAAAAACATTGATCTGGAAAAGTCGTCCTTAGTTGAGGTCATTTTGACTAAATGGGGCGGGACGTAGTCCAGTGGTAAAGCTTTTGCTTGATGTGCGGTTTGTCTAGGATTGATCCCTGTCGGCTATTTATCATTCCAGCTAGTGCTCCACAACTGGTGTAACAAAGGCTGAGGTATGTACTATCTTGTCTGTGGGATGGTGCATATAAAAGATCCCTTGCTGCTAATCGAATAGAGTAGCCCAAGAAATGGCAACAGCGGGTTTCCTATCTCAATATCTGTGTGGTCCTTAACTATATGTCCGACGCCATATAACCATAAATAAAAAATGTGTTAAGTGTGTCATTAAATAAAACATTTCCTTTCTTCTTTTGACTAAACAGACCACAAAACAATATTATTTTCTACGTTGGCCTAAATCTATGTATTAAATAATGGCAATAACTTCCTCTATGTATTACAGTGTGTCACGTCATTGATTTGGTGGAGCTCTGAATAGTGTTACTGTGGTCAGTACATGTACGTGCATTATTAATGGGGAGTAAATTAGGTGTACGTATTGATGTAATGCGGTCTCCGAGGTCCCATGGTGGATTAAAATGTAGGTCATGATAGCCAAGGTGCCACCAATGTAATCATTTCAAGATATGAAAACCCCACAGCTTATATCAATGCGTGATAGATATCATAATGTAAGTGCAACAAGAGCAGTATCGCAACAATGACAAATTGTGATAGAACAGAAATGTCAGCAGGAAAAAGTAAAAAACATTTGAGGTTAAGTGAGGCGAGAGAGAAACATATGAGCATGGCTCATAAAATAGCTTGTAACAGATGGGAAGTCGTAACAGTGCTTGCGCCGTGATAATGTTTTTTTATGAAATGGTAATTTTGAAACCAAATACAAGACACTGGAGAATTACGAACCTCAAATGACCACAAAAAAGAGAGTAGGAAATCTGTGAATCCTTTCGAATTATTATTCAATTATTCAAATGAAATTAAAGAAATTAAAACTTCTGAAAGCTGATAAAGAAAACAAATTTAAAAAATCTTTCAAATGCATGTACCTGTTATGCAGGAGATTGAAGCAATGTAAATCAATAAAAAGAAAATATGATTTAATTCTGAAGGGAATATGTTCTCAGCCGTGATTCATTTGAAATAAAAATGTTACAACTAAGAGACATTAGTGAGGCGAGTGGATTACCAGAAGTAATTTGAAAAACACTGTAATAGAAACTGCTGAACAGCGTTTATGGACGGATAACATTAACGTGCCTGTATCCAATTAAGGTTCAAGCATGTCTCTCCCGGGCACAATCTCTGACATCGCCAGTGACTGGGTCTGGGACAGAAGGTGGGGAGGGTGAGTGAATTGAAAATGGGCAGAATTTTGGAATTATAGCAATTAGTGAATGAGATAAATATAATTTTGGAGTTTAAGAAGTGTTGCAACTGCATTATTATGCTGCTTATAGACAGGCATTGTCTTTACAAGTGTGGACAATGTTTTAATAGTGTAGATATATAAAAAAAAGGAATGAAGGAAATGTTTTATTTAACGATGCACTCAACACATTTTAGTACGGTTATATGGCATTGGACATATGGTTAAGGACCACACAAATATTGAGGGATGAAAACCCACTGTCGCCACTTCTTGGGCTACTCTTTTCGATTAGCAGCAAGGGACCTTTTATATGCACCATCCCATAGACAGGATAGCACATACCACGGCCTTTGATGTACCAGTTGTGGTGCACTGGCTGGAGTGAGAAATAGCGCAATGGGCCCACTGACGGGGATCGATCCCAAACTGACCGTGCATCAAGCGAGCGCTTTACCACTGGGCTATGTCTCACCCCAAAAAGGAATGATGTCTGTTTCCAGCACATTTTAAACTATATCTGTTGGAGATTAATTAATTATTAAACATATCAATGAGTGATTCACTGAATGAACGAATGAATGTTTAACGACACCCCAGCACAAAAATACACATCGGCTATTGGGTGTCACAAATGGTAAGCATATGAAAATATTTATATATATTTATATAAAACCACAGTGTAAGGAGCTGTGGAGAAAACATATAATACAATACATAAAATCAAGGTACAATGAATGAATGAATGAATGAATGAATGAATATATACATGAATATTTAACAACATCTAAGACAATGAAAAACATTATAAATGTGTACCATACAATATAGTTGCCACCCCTAATGGAACTTTTATGAGCATTTTCCTACAGACAGCATATCACATACCATGACTTTTTATGTAACCAGTGCCTGTGGTACATTGCATATAAAAGATTATTTGCTGCTAACCAATAAGTTAGTTTCTTTCTTCACTCTCTAAACAGTGTTGAAATCAATCTTTGCAGATAGTGCTGACCCAGCAATTTATTTACTAAAGTTAAAGTTAAATTTCTTTTGTTTAATGCCACCACTAGAGCACATTGATTTATTAATCGGCTACTGGATGTCAAACATTTGGTAATTTTGACATATACAACCGTGTCCGGTGTATCGGCGCGTCCGGTGATTCGGCGCACTTGGTATTTTGCTCAAGTATGCTCAGGAAGTTGTCATGTTGTCGGTGTTTTTAACAAATTAAAGTTCAATTTCTCTTCAATGGTTAATCAAGTATCAACATATTTATTGTTAAGGGTGCAATTAAAAATATATATTAGAATTATCAATAATTATTTAATAATTTCAAAATAAATCATATAAACGCAAAGTAGGTCAGCCTTATTGATATTAAGAATGTTAAAACCAGTCTGAAAACACCTTTCCCGCATTTTTTAAATTATAGTAAACCGTATAAATGTAATTATTTTTGTTCCGTTATTTTTATTTAAACTGAAACGGAAAACACAGACAAAAGCAAACAAAATCAAAATTTTACACCTTAATTGACAGTCATTCCAATTCACAATTGTCACATTGTTATAAACAATAAAAGCGAAATAAGATCCACGTGTGTGCACAATCTACCCGAGAAAAATAAAATCCATGTAGGCATCTTAGCCATGCATGACAATGAACATGTATGCATCTGCAGGACTATGCCACTCAAGAAAACGAGTCCGAAACTGATCATGAGATTTGTCATGTGTGATCGTTCATTTTCATAGTAATATTTTTAACAAGACAAAACAAAAAAGTACTAGAATAATTTTGGGACAATTAGTGTAGCGTTTATGGGCTAAAAGTGAGGTCATGGTTGGTCTATAAATAGTGGGGTCAACGATCCACATCTACTGCGCCGAATCACCGGACATGCAAATCGTTCTGGATACAAGGGGGGTGCCTCTATTTATGTACCATTTTAAAATGTTTATTTACTACAGACATAAAACAGTTTGTAGTGTATTTCAGATTATGCACTGCTTCATTGGTGAGAGTCACATTTTATTAAATATTTCAGTGTTCACATAGAAAATGGTCCTTGAATGCTTAGGTGCGCCGATACACCGGACAGCATTGTAGTCTTAGAGAAGATACCCACTACATATTTCCATTAATAGCAAAGGATCTATTATATGCAACATCCCACAGACAGGATAGCACATACCATGGCCTTTGATATACCAGTTGTGGTGCACTGGCCGGAACGAGAAATAGCCCAATGGGCCCACCATTGGGGATCGATCCCAAACAGACAGCACATCAAGAAAGTGCTTTACCACTAGGCTATATCCCACCCCCTTTTATTTACTAAGATGACCCAGCAATAACATTTATGAGGATGTCATTACCTCTTCTTCTCAAATCAGTATGGAGATTAACTTCCTGAGGTAGTTTTAACAGTAAATTTTTTAAATGTTTTCATTAATATTATATCACGTCAGCCAAACAACTGCGATGTAAAACAAATTTACTTTAAATTAAGCCACTGTGGATGGATTGTGGAGTGCTGCAGATCGAGAACTATATAGAGGCCAAAGAAGCCATCAATAACAGCCTATGTGTGCATAATAAGAAATTTGCTCGGTGATAATATTCCAGTGTTAGAATAAATACCCTCGTAATCCCCATCGTTTGATAGGATTCCCGTTGAGGCTGTATTCCTAATGATTGGTTTAACGATGTTTGGGAATTTGTCGTCGGTTGGACATGTTCAGCAACCATCTTGCGTTCCGGACGTTCAAATCTGCAATGAAAAAACATCACAGTGACAGTATAACCTTCCAAAGTGATGAGTTCCTGGTTGCATGCAAGGCCAGCAGGAACATACAGTATACAGTTTCAAAATAAATTAATCTCTTTACCAAAGGAAAAAGTAAATCTTCTGTCTTCAGATAAAGGAAGTTGTCGGAAGTAAAAGCCACTTTTTTAACCAAGAAAACAGGAAATTAAAGTGTTTTTTTCTCATTAGGTCACCAGAAGAGGATTAATAACTTCAAATTAAGTGTGATGCACTTGGAACTTCAGTATCCATTTTGTTTTTTTTCTTTCTTTTTTTTCTTTTTTCTTTAAAGGTAAAGAGTTCATGTTACATGCACTATTAGTATTAAATTCCAAAACGTTTTATGAGCAAATCCCCGACCCTCCAAAACTTGTTATATTGAGAAGTTAATATAGGTTACATAACTATGTACAAACCATTCTTTTTATAATTAAGCAATATAATCTAGGATTTCACTATTTTATTATTTATGTAAAACTTTAAAAAAAGAGAGTAAATGTATTGTATTGTTTTATAATTACATCTTTTGTTCCAATTTAAGTGTTAGAAGAAGTTTGTTTTGTTTAACGACACCACTTGAGCACATTGATTTATTAATCATTGGCTATCGGATGTCAAACATTTGGTAAACCAGCTGTCTTTTAAATTAAGCAGTATACACGAACTGTAAAACAAATTAAACAAAATGTTGTGGGGTGGGTTTCTCTTATATTAAATGAATGAGATATAATAAGAACAATGAAAAATAAAAGCAATTATTAAAAATTATTTGAATTTAAAAAAACCATATCCCAATTTTTTTTACTTAAAAATTCTTCACATTTTTTTTAAAACAGTTTAAAATTTTCTTCTCCAAATCGAAAAGAAAAGAAGCCTAAATATACATCTCAGAGGTGTACAGATGAAGAATCCAAGTGATGCCATATCTCTGAGATATAGAAACCACAAAAAACCTTTGGGTGCATGCTTTTCTTATCTACTGCCGGCAGACATGTTGACCCTCCTGGATTCCATGGGAGACTCCCGGTATTTGATCAAGTCTCCCACGGGAAAAACGTTTCTCCCGGGAAATCGTTATTTTCTAAGCATAATTTTTTTTGGAACTATGATGAATGAATTACAAGAAATGTAAGTTTTAATATGCATAGTTAGTATATATACATGTAGTTGATGATACAAATGATACTCCGAAAGGTCACTTTATATAACAATCATAAAAAAACATGAAAATTAATTTAGCACCACCTGAATTGTATTGCAGACAAAAAGTGCTTAGAAGAAATTGCCCGACAGAGTGTAAACCTGATATTGAGAATTTTGACATTTTCTGTATTTACTGGGTATTAACTGAGATGGCACGAATACATTACTTAAAAGAACATCAGTGCGGTTGCAGCTTCTTAGTTAATTATCATACATTTCCATGCATATTTACGCTTCCTGTCTTTTTCCCTAGAAGACGTTAAATATTGATGTAACGTCAGTGTCATTTACTGTCAATCTTTTTCAATATCCTCTGCATACACAGAACATTAATTTTATCATTTTGAATTCAAGAAACGTATATAAGCCACAATGTCAAATCTAGATGATGCTTAGACAATTTCCAGGTCTTTACAGAATATATTGCAGTATTCCTTTTTCAAATATAGAAGTACTATATTAAGTTTTATAAACAAACCACCTGCCTATAAAGACTACTATAGTATATTCCTTCTGCACAAATACAAGTACATTTATTAACTTTATAAACAAACCACATGCCTATATATAAAGGCCATGTTTTATGTTATACCTTCTAGTTGGCATTTATAAAGCAGTTTTCCTATATATATATATATATATATATATATATTACACATTTTCTATTTGACTAAAACTACCAACATGTACCAGTATATTAATACATGAATTCATGCAGGTACACTAATTACCACCAACAATCAACTCTTCAGCCCAGATAGCTGATGTGGGTGTCTAGGACACTATATGTACGACTGAACCTTGATATAAGCATAAACATATCTTAAAGCTGCAATCCCAAATATATATATATATATATATATATATATATATATATATTTTATATTTTTTTTTTTTTTTTCCATTCAGCATTTGCAAATCTCAAACATATATATATTAATTTTTCATTTAGCATTTCCACTCTTTTGTACATGTATCACATGATAATCCAACATGCTCAAAGACGTGCATATTTTATGAAAACAGTTGACAATAACAATCATTAGTAGTGAATAGGCACAACTTTATTAACACTGAACTTTGCATTAGAAAATGATGCTTTATGGAGGGAGATGAGAGATTGCTGCTTTAAAATTAAAATGTCCAAATGTTCTAAGTCTGGTTTCCATAATTTAATATGTACTATGTCACCGAGTGACGCAGACTGGTTTCCATTGATCTAAATCAGTCTGTGCTGGTACCACGTTTATGGAAACCAGACAGACATTTCTTGATACACTGATACACTTAATACCACCAATCATGCATTACTTATATATATATATATATATGAACTCTATGTGACAAAATTCTCACTACTTGTAATAAACAGACACACTATAGCACCAGGATATTTTATCACCTTTAACGACCACTGGGGTTAAGCGTAAAGTGTCCAGCTTCTATAAGTAATGAATGAACCAGAAAGCCGTATTCTTAGTGGATCACTAGGGAATTGATGTGATGTTGTAAATTACAATAGCGTGGTTAATGTAGGCATGCAAGATAAGAATTGGCCGCAATATTTATTTGAATTTATTTTCATTAAACATATATATAACAGAATTAATCTTCACAATAGTTTATTTATGGATGTGTTTTCATGTATATTAATTTAAGAGGGCTTGTCAATACATATAAACATGTGTTTGAATCTATTAACAATGTGTACGGCATGGTATTTGAAATCATATTGTATATTATTATCAAGTCACAGATGGAGTAAAATTAAATGTTAAAGAAATAAAACAATTTTGGAATTCTTTAAAATTCCTGAATTAATATAAATAATATTTGGCTTTAATTATTTGTTTTTGTAGATGTGTGATATGCGTGATAATGCATAATATGCATCAATGTGCTGAAAAACATTAAACTGAATTACAACAAAGGGGAACCAACTCCAACAGGAAAACTATTCATAGTTTTCAACTTGACATGCATTCACCATATCAGTTTTAAATAAATGCAATTTATACGTATTGTTCCATTAACTTGGATATAAAACTCTATACTGTAAATAAAAATGTTATCCTTTTTTTTTTTTTTTTTTTTTTTAATTCTTCAATTTTTTGTTTTTAACATCTGTATTTTCAGAGTGTTTTAATTAGAACTTTTAATGTATGTATGTTGAAAACTATGATTTTTCCTCACTATAACTAAATGAAAAACAATATAAGGTAGGGGAAGTCACAATCTAATACAAACACAAGGGGGAGAACTCCATTTAAGAACTTGATAAAATTGTAAAATTAGATATATTTTTATTTGACTGTTTTAAAATGGGTGTTTTTTAATGCATATATAATGAACAGCTGTCAAAGAGCTAGGACAATTTTAAAATAAGCTACAATGTATATGAACTGGCTTAATAGTGGCAGTCAACTTATCTCAAGGGAGATAACTTCAACATAAGGAAAGGTAACTCTGTTAAGACTTTTGATGGCCCAATATTTACGGTTGGTTGGTATTGGGCTCATATATTCTAATGTCAGTTCCAACCCAGAGCGAATTCACAGTTCAACAGTCAGGCACAATTAAGCCAGTTCTAACAAAAAAACAAATTAAAATGGAAAATGGAAATTAATGCCATGTAACATCCAAATTTTAGCTTTTCTGTCTTACATGTATTACCTTTAAAGGGACATTCCTGAGTTTGCTGCATTGTAAGATGGTTCCAAAAAATAAAATATTTCTATAATTAAACTTACATATTAAATATATTTTCTTGTTTAGAATATCAGTGTCTGTATATTCAATGTGTTTCTGGTCATCTTAATATTTGAAGCCCAAATTGGATTTTGTCTTCAAATAATTTCGTACCTAGGAACAAATTTATTTTAGGAAATAAAATGAAATCTAACCTAGTACAAATATTAGAACGATCAGAAACAAGATGAATATACACCCACTAATATTTTATGCAGAAAAACACATTGGATATGTAATTACAATCGTTTAAAATTCTCTGTTAGTTGATAACATCTTAAAAATTGCAGCAAACTCAGGAATGTCCCTTTAATGTCTTAAATGAAGTTCTGGCCCTCAAACAAGGGTATGAACAAGGGATATACAAAGGTCTATAAACAAGTCAAACCAGGACAAACTATACGGGGATGTAGTCACAGTGGGCATCTACCTTTTCAAAAATCCATTGATAACTCCGTTGCTATGGAAAAAACCAAATTAAAACAAAATTAAACATGAGTTAAATAAATATAAATCAGAAAACACTGTAGTTAACGGTATATGAAAGAATTACAACATAAAAAAATAATAATAAATGACTGTAAAATAACATGATGAAAACTAATATACATTTGCAAAGACAACAATTATTTTTTTAACAGCCTGTCACTATGTGAATATTAGACTAAATCAATTCAATAACAGGAAATGTAGCATATTTGTCTGTCTGGGAAACATTAGCAAATCTGAAACTTGTTTGTTGAAGATATTCTAACTCAGAAGCATTGATTAAGCTGAAAAAAAATACATGTATATGCATGTTTCCTATTACATTCTGATTTTTTATTTTTTTTAGATAAGTTTAAGTAGGAAAAAGCTTTTTGGATTTGGACAAATATTTTATGTGGCATTTTGACATTTTCCCTTTGTTAACAAATGTTAGGATAATGATTTTTATTTTTATCCTTTTGACATTGAAAAAACATATATTCATGTTTCCTATTACATTCTGAATTTTTTTTTATTATAGATACGTTGAAGTAGGAAAAATGTTTTTGGTTTTTGACCAATATTTTTTACAGTATTTTGACACTTTCACTTTGTTAACAGATGTTAGGATAATGATTTTTATCCCACAATCACTGTATACATTGGCAAGATAGATGTCTATAGTTTCGGTCACTGACCAAAAATATAGGTCACGTACGTGACATAAACCCGACTCGACTCGACTCAAATATTTCAGACAAGAGTTTCAATAAACATACTATTTAAATCATTTGTTTAAGTACAGTAAATACAAATAACTTTTAGTTCTGTGATAACAATACAAAACTCGTATATTTATGAATTAGAATTTAGAAACGCTTTTTTAATGTGACAGAATGTAGCTAGCGTCTACAGAAAATGATGTCATGTATCTTATACGGCAAAAGCCTATAGGTTGCCGATACTCTATTTGCATACATGAGGTGGGATGTATCCCAGTGGTAAAGTGCTCGCTTGATGCATGGTCGGTTTGGGATTGATCCCCGTCGGTGGGCTCATTGGGCTATTTCTTGTTCCAGCCAGTGCACCATGACTGGTATATCAAAGGCCGTGGTATGTGCTATCCTGTGTGGGATGGTACATATAAAAGATCCCTTGCTACTAATGGAAAACATGTAGCGGGTTTATTCTCTATGACTCTGTTAAAATGACCATATGTTTGATATCCAATAGCTGACGATTAATAAATCAATGTCCTATTGTTAAACAAAATAAACTTTAATTTAACTATTTGTGTACACAAAAATGGAATAAATAATGATTTTCCAACTATTCCCATAGGATTGCAGGATACAAGAAATAACTGGTTACTGTCTCAAGATATCGGCTTTATCCTGCTCAGGTTGAACGGCGAATGCAGCTCGGCAGAGCCTCGCTGTATTCGCTATTCTAACCTTCGCAAGATAAAGCCGATATTTTAAGACAGTAACCAGTTATTCCCTATTATTTTTATCATTATGCTTGTGATTTTACATGTGCTAATTGTAACATGAAAAAAAAATTGTATCAGCATGTTAAAATGAGGGTTGGTCAGGCAACAAGAATTTTTTTTTTTTTTATGTTACACAATATCTAAAATAAGGTTAAAGATAAAAACCATGTCATTAACCTCGGTCAATAACATAACAAATGATGGGCCTCCTCTTTACATAATTATATAATATTATCTTGACAACTGACACAATCAAAACTTCATCAACTGCTTCTGTTTACGGCTGATGACCACGAAATTATATCTTCCACATGCGCAAGTATAGCTAGATTTATGATCCTCAGTTAATGCATTTCATTTCTTTTATATCTGACCACAAGAGTATCGATCAGGAACCAAGGTACCGGTGCACTCCGTTTCACTCCATTAGGCAACCTTGAGCTGACAGTCCCAGCACACACCAAATTGATGATGATGATGTCAATATTTTGATCATAGGCCATTTTCTGTGGTAATTATGAAAGTCATGCCTCTTCCATCTCATTCAGCAGGCTTTACTTCATTTGGGTTACTCTTCCATCTCATTCAGCAGGCTTTACTTCATTTGGGTTACTCTTCCATCTCATTCAGCAGACTTTACTTCATTTGGGTTACTCTTCCATCTCATTCAGCAGGCTTTACTTCATTTGGGTTACTCTTCCATCTCATTCAGCAGGCTTTACTTCATTTGGGTTACTCTTCCATCTCATTCAGCAGGCTTTACTTCATTTGGGTTACTCTTCCATCTCATTCAGCAGGCTTTACTTCATTTGGGTTACTCTTCCATCTCATTCAGCAGGCTTTACTTCATTTGGGTTACTCTTCCATCTCATTCAGCAGGCTTTACTTCATTTGGGTTACTCTTCCATCTCATTCAGCAGGCTTTACTTCATTTGGGTTACTCTTCCATCTCATTCAGCAGGCTTTACTTCATTTGGGTTACTCTTCCATCTCATTCAGCAGGCTTTACTTCATTTGGGTTACTCTTCCATCTCATTCAGCAGGCTTTACTTCATTTGGGTCAATTACTCTTTTGTCTCATTCAGCAGATTTTAGTTCACTTGAGTTACTACTCTATGCATGGTATTATAGGTATGACTATACCAAATAAATTCCCATAGGTGACCATGTTAACATTTGTTTAAAAACACTAAATGCAATATATCAACCAAACTATGACCCATAAATATCAGTACCACAACCCCTACCTCAAAGTATTAACTGAAGAAAATGGTACCTTTCATGGCTCATTTTCGGTATTTGAGTACTTTTTTTTTTTTACAGGTACCCTATACATGTTCCAAGCACAAAGATATATGACACAGTACGTGGTACTAGATGAAATAAAATTGCATACATTTTTAGCCCAGATGAAACTAATTTTTTTTAGAACCAACATACTCACATTTATAACCAATCACAGGATTTGTGGTGTTAACTTCTCTATCAAAAGTTCGGTGCACCTCAAACTTTGACCCAGCCAGAAATGATTTGGTTTGGTGCTACCTATAACTAGTACTGGGAATCAGTTGTAATATCATCATTGATCATCAGTTGTAATAAGTTTGTGTCCGTGGATCAACCTTATATTACGGAATGAGTTAATAATTCTAAGGACCGTGCATCTATTGTCACGTTCACCAGGATGGATCCTACACATTGCTAATTTTACCGTTCATACCTATATTCACTGTTTCCTTTACATACATATGGAACAAAACACAAACCACAGCATATTTATATCAATTCCACCAATTAAACTGTAGTTTTAACAATTACAGTTAACATGTTTTGCAACAACTGATTATGGATTTTTATGATCAGTCGTGATATCAGTGGAGTCGAACCTATCAATGTTTGAGTATAATCAATCATTGGAAGATCACTAATATTATATGTAACAGAATTAAGTAAGAGCAATTTCAGAAGGAGTATATATTCTACCCAAGCACCAAAATTAAAGGACAAAAAGCTAGACAAACTTCTAAAATTTGAAGTCCAAATTCTAGACTTGAACAAACAAGAGTCAATAGTCATTTAGATGGTCTGTAGTTAAGTCTAATACTATAAGTTTGCTTAAAGTCACAGACTTCAGTTTCTACCCATGAAAATTGACACTAAGTTTGGTTAATCTACAAACCTTGAATACGTTTGAATAAAATTAAAATAAAGTGAAAGCTAGAGTCTGGGACTTTCAAAAAGGGAAATACTTTTAAAAAACAGATTAGAGAAAGAAAGAAATGTTTTATTTAACGACATACTCAATACATTTTATTTATGGTTATATGGCGTTAGACATACATGTATGGTTAAGGACCACACAGATTTTGAGAGGAACCCGCTGTCGCCACTTCATGGGCTACTTTTTCTGATTAGCAGCAAGGGATCTTTTATTTGCACTTCCCACAGGCAGGATAGCACAAACCATGGCCTTTGTTGAACCAGTTATGGATCACTGGTCGGAGCACTCACTCAGGGTTTGAAGTCAGTATCTGGATTAAAAATCCCATGCCTCGACTAGGATCCAAACCCAGGACTTACCCGCCTGTAGACCGATAGCCTAACCATGTCGCCACCGAGGCCGGTATAGATTAGAGCTAATCTCCATTAATCTGCTACATCTCAAAGATACGTGTGTTTTTAAAAATATGAGAAATTTACTTCATGGTATTATTATAGAAACACCAGGATGACCAGAAACACTTTCATATACTAATATATGGAAAGGAATAATCTAAACAACAGAATCTAAGTGATGTCTGCATGATTTCAATTATCAAAACTAGTGAAAACTAGAGTATGTCTCTTTAAAATTAAAAAAAAAAAAATGTTTTATTTAATGACGCACTCAACACATTTTATTTATGGTTTTATGGCATCAGACACATGGTTAAGGACCACACAGATATTGAAAGAGGAAACCCGCTGTCGCCACTTTATGGGCTACTCTTTTTGATCAGCAGCAAGGGTTCTTTTATATGCATCATCCCACAGACAGGGTAGTACATACCACAGCTGTTGATATACAGCTGTTGGAATGAGAAATAGCCCAATGGGTCCACCAACGGGGAATGACCCCAAACCAACTGTGAATCAAGTGAGGGCTTTACCACTGGGCTACGTCCCACTCCATGTCTCTTTATAAGTCTGGACTATATATATAGACTTTAAAATGTTACAAGCAATGAGCCTCCATATTGAAAAACATTTATATAATATCTATAATTCATAAAGTGATGTATATGCATCTTGCATCCACATTTATCTACTTCATATTAGGCATCCGTCTGGGAAGCATATGGATTATGTCACTAGTCAGATTATTGCGAGTAAAGACGGCAATCATGAGACGGCTATAGAATAGTAACGGCGGCACATTGGCCATTACAATCATCAGCTGACAAACTGATTGCATTTACATACGGACAGCTCTAAAACACTCGCAGGGGAATTGTTTTATTGGCAAAACTGGAAAATACCCCTTAGTTAGACGACAAAAATCAATCAAAATGGCACAGGCTATTCTGAAATATTAATGTCGCACCGCAATGGTCGAAATGTACCAGAGTTTATTAAACATATATGTAGTAGGCGGGTTATATGTATGTCTTTAGCTTATTGTTGTTGAGAATAAAAGTATAAAGAGCTCAAACTGAAAACAAAAAGGAATGGATAACGATTTAACACCTCTG
Source organism: Gigantopelta aegis (assembly GCF_016097555.1). NCBI lineage: Eukaryota > Metazoa > Mollusca > Gastropoda > Neomphalida > Peltospiridae > Gigantopelta > Gigantopelta aegis. The sequence continues at coordinate 36,867,575 of NC_054702.1, forward strand.
CATATTTTTGAATACTCTAGTGCACCACAACTGGTATATCAAAGACTGTGGTATGTCTGCCCCAGGTTGGGTCCCTGACTTTCCCGAGATCGAACTCCGAGGCGGACATGCTCGAAATCTCCGTGGTATATGAGCATGGTAAAAACTTATGCAATGAACTCGTTCCAGCCAGTGCACCACAACTGGTATATCAAAGGCTATGATATGTGCTATCCTGGCTGTGGAATGAAGCATATAAAAGATCCCTTGCTACTAATGGGAAAAACTGTAGTGGGTTTCCTCGCTAAGACTTTATGTCAAAATTACCAAATGTTTGACATCCAATAACCGATGATGATTAATTAATAAATCGATGTGCTCTAGTGGTCTAAAGGATCTGTTGTCGCTTTTTCAACACGAGTAGGTTATAATGCAGCAAAAATGAGTTTCCTCTCTCACTGTAGATAAAGTATTGAAATAACTATGTGTTAAAGTTAAAGTTTGTTTTATTTAACGACACGACTAGAGCACATTGATTTACTAATCATTGGCTATTGGAAAGAAAGAAATGTTTTATTTAACGACGCACTCAACACATTTTATTTACGGTTATATGGCATCAGACATATGGTTAAGGACCACACAAATTTTGAGAGGAAACCCGCTGTCGCCACTACATGGGCTACTCTTTCCGATTAGCAGCAAGGGATCTTTTATTTGCGCTTCCCACAAGCAGGATAGCACAAACCATGGCCTTTGTTGAACCAGTTATGGATCACTGGTCGGTGCAAGTGTTTTACACCTACCCATTGAGCCTTGCGGAGCACTCACTCAGGGTTTGGAGTCGGTATCTGGATTAAAAATCCCATGCCTCGACTGGGATCTGATCCCAGTACCTACCAGCCTGTAGACCGATGGCTAACCTTGACGCCACCGAGGCCGGTTTGGCTATTGGATGTCAACCATTAGTAGCAAGGACATACTTTGAAAGACATTATCAATAAAGACAGGCTGATTACCCTTTTTGTATATATAATGCATGTACATGTACACTGCACATCTTAAATTATTAACGGCTATTATGACACTTGGTCTCAAGTGAGAGAAGAAACAGGCTGCTGTCAAATAAGCTATACCTAATGAAGAACAGAAAGGAATTTTATATGCAATTTTCCATAGACAGGCCATCACACATACCATGGCCTGTGATGTAGCAATCATGATTCACTGTTTGACGACAGGGGAGAGAAACAAAACTGACAAATCCACCATGGGAAATTGATTCCATGACCCATCACATCACAGACTGGTGCTCTATACCTCTGCGATGACTTAAAGACAGACAGGATAACTTAATTATACTGCCACGAATGTGACCCATCACAACACAGGCTGGTGCTCTATATGACTGAGTTGACTTAGCACTGATGCAGGAGAATTTACTGCTACCTAGGAGACCCATCACACCACAGGCTGGTGCTCTATACCACTAAGATGACTTAATACTGATGCAGTAGAAGTTACTGCTTCCTAGGTGACCCATCACACCACAGGCTCTATACCACTAAGGTGATTTAAAGACTGATACAGGAGAACTTAATTCTACTGCCACCAATGTGACCCATCACACCACAGGTTAGTGCTCTATACCACTGAGATGACCTAAAGACTGATGCCGGAGAACTTAATTATACTGTCACTTATGTTAGTACGAAGCACCGTTCTTGATTACTTTAATTATATCACAGCCTCCGACTGCCAACATGCATCCATGTCGCGGGACTAATTAAATTAATGTTTGACACCACAGGAGATTATGAACTGTTGGGCACTGGTCACAACACGTCCAGTAAACACAAAAACAAACAGGATGACGAAGAAGAAACCACACACAAACTATTTGTTTTGAAGGCAGACTGTTTGATGTCAGTTAATTGGCACGTTATGTTGGTTAATTAAAATTCACTTACTGCGACCAATTTCTAACCTTATCTAGTAGCTGTATGAGAACAAAAGAATGTATGGGTAATGGTATTAATTAAGGGCCTAATTTACAAAAAGGTATTTATCTACTGGTTACCGGCCTCGGTGGCGTCGTGGCAGGCCATCGGTCTACAGGCTGGTAGGTACTGGGTTCGGATCCCAGTCGAGGCATGGGATTTTAAATCCAGATACCGACTCCAAACCCTGAGTGAGTGCTCCGCAAGGCTCAATGGGTAGGTGCAAACCACTTGCACCGACCAGTGATCCATAACTGGTTCAACAAAGGCCATGGTTTGTGCTATCCTGTCTGTGGGAAGCGCAAATAAAAGATCCCTTGCTGCCTGTCGTAAAAAGAGTAACCTATGTGGCGACAGCGGGTTTCCTCTAAAAACAGTGTCAGAATGACCATATGTTTGACGTCCAATAGCCGAGGATAAGATAAAAAATCAATGTGCTCTAGTGGTGTCGTTAAATAAAACAAACTTTACTTTTATTTATCTACTGGTTAGTTATGTTTAACTTTCCTAAACAGTCATGCATGTTAAATGCACCTGTTTAGAAACACACACCCCCAAAAGAAAAGAAAAAGAAAAAGAAGAGTTTATTTTGTTTAACGACACCACTAGAGCACATTGATTTATTCATCATTGGCTATTGGATGTCAAACATTTGGTAATTTTGACATATAGTCTAAGATAGGAAACCTGCTACATTTTTCCATTAGTAGCAAATTAAGGGATCTTTTATATGTACCATCCCACAGATGTGAATAGCACATATACCAGTCGTGGGGCACTGGCTCGAATGATAAACAGCCCAATGGGCCCACCGACAGAGATCGATCCCAGATCGACTGCACATCAGGTAAGCACTTTACCACTGTTTAGCCAAGGGCACATGTCATGTTTTGTTCAAGTTTAAAGCTTAAAACACATATAAAATAAACGTGTGATGAATACCTTTCATAAATCTGATCTTCCATAGTGATTCCCCACCACAGTTTTAAGCATTATGAGTAGAGCATACATGTATGCAGAAAGGAGTTTTATCAAGCAGCAAATTAAGGGTCCCTATATACTGGTGATACATCTCTCCACTATTGTTTTAAAATCAGCCTATGTAGCAGTTATAAACCAAGAAAACAATGTCTAACTTTTTACCTTGGAAGAAGATAATATAGCCCCAATGATGTCATTTTACACACCAAAAAAAAAAAAAAAATAATAATAATAACAATAATAAGTAATAAAAAAACTCCCAACAAATTCAACATAAGTTTGCCATATATATATTTTTTTAAATTATATGAAGAAGATAAATGAAATTTGAGAAACACATTCGATATACAGAAATTGATATTCTAAATAATAAAGAAGGTTTGTTTGTTTAACGACACCACTAGAGCACATTGATTAATTAATCATCAGCTATTGGATATCAAACATTTGGTAATTCGGACTCGTAGTCATCAGAAGAAACCCGGTACATTGTTCTTAATGCAGCAAGGAATCTTTTATATGCACTTTTCCAAAGACAGGGAAGCACATACCACAGCCTTTGACCAGTTGGGATGCAGTGGTTGGAACAAGAAGAAACCCAATCGGTTGAATGGATTCACTGAGGTGGTTCGATCCTGCGACACATGCAAGCACCTCAAGCGAGCACTCAAACGACTGAGCTAAATCCCAACCCTTTAAACAGTAAACTGTATTCAAGATGTGACTTTAATTGTTGAAAAGGCTTTATCAGGGCACAATATTTCACGAGAACCGTTGTGTGTTGGTTACACAATTTTAAAATTATGAGAACCACCAATCGGTTACATGGTAAACAATTACATTCTAGAATTAAAAGTACCATATATGAGTAATGAAAGTTTAAATCAGTTCATGTTTTTAAATACATTTGAACCACCACTGTAGAACAGAACTGTAGTTCAAGTGTTTTAGTATTAGGTAACTCTATTCACGTAACCGAACAATGGGTTACCTGAGTAAACCTCACGTGAACCGACTTCCGGTTACCTAAGATTTTGAAATATTGTCCCCTGCTTTATTATTTGGAAGTACGTTATAATGGTTGCAAACTCACGATATAGTCCCTTTCCAGATATATTAAATTACGTGTGTGTTATAAAATCTGTCATTACACCAATAAATATGGCAAAATAAACTTCCTTAATTTGTAACCTTTTATGCTATAACTATTCACCATTGCGAATAATGCACCATGCATATTACTGCAGATTCTATGCATTCAAATTTGTAATTTCTTTCGAGTTGGGCTGTGATTTGAATTCAAATGCAAATAAGCTGTTTGAACTCACAATTTGTAATCATTAGGATGCAGTAATAATATGGTCCACACATGCACATCATCGACTTAATGTACGTTTTAAGCCTTATGGGCTTCTTGGGAATAGATTCGGACAGAACCAGATGAAGATTGTTAAATAGCAAATCGGCAATAACTCAAATGCCTGCATGGCATATTTAATGCTGTGTATATTGTTGAGGTCTGAATGACTGCATCATGCACAACATTAATGATGATTGCTGGCCAAATGATTGCAGTGAGAACAGAATTTTTTTTGTCAGGTTTTTAAATATATTTTTTTAATTTAGGATATAGATTGTACATGTATATAGCTCAGTAGCAGATCAAATGCTTGCCTAAAGAAGAAAGGAATGAAATGTTTTATTTAACGACGCACTCAACACATTTTATTTACGGTTATATGGTGTCAGACATATGGTTAAGGACCACACATACTGAAGGAGGAAACCCGTTGTCGCCACTTCATGGGCTATTCTTTTCGATTAGCAGCAAGGGATCTTTTATATGCACCATCCCATAGACAGGATAGCACATACCACAGCCTTTGTTATACTAGTCGTGGTGCACTGGCTGGAGTGAGAAATAGTCCAATGGGCCCACTAACGGGGGTCGATCCCAAACCGACCGTGCATCAAGAGTCATAAAAAAAGTTACAGTTTGTTTTGTTTAACGACACCACAAGAGCACATGGATTTATTTATCAAAAATATGGTCATTTTGACACAGTCATAGAGAGGAAACCCGCTACATTTTTTCATTAGTAGCAAGGATTTTTTATATGCACTATCACACAGACAGGATAGCACATACCATGACCTTTGATATACCAGTCGTGGTGCATTGGCTGGATCAAGGAAGTGTCATAAATTGTAGGCTCAATTATCCTGAAAATGGTTTCCCAGTCCATATTTGGTGCTAAAGACAGATGTACAGTAAATGCTGTGGTATGTGCTGTCTCGTCATATTTTAGTACAAAATGGAGTTTGTAGCTTGGATGAGAAGACAAGAATATATGGTGTATACCAAGAAAGAATTCTTGCGTGAGAAATGTAACAAATATTTTTAATTAGTACCACCAATTCCTTTGCAAAACAAAGCTATCAATATATGCAAATGAGACCATGTTTGTACAATTTGGACACTAAAAGGTATTAAAATTAGGGAAAAAAGATCTGATTTATTTATTTATTTCAACTTATTTTCGTGCTTATATCCAATTAAGGTTCAAGCTATCTAGGCTGTCTGTCCAGGACATTGTGTTACTTGTTAGTGGTTAGTGGTTAGTGGTTAGTGAGAGAGAAGAGGGTGTAGTTGGCGCTGGGTGGGAGCCAATACTGGGCTGTGAACCCTGTACCTACCAGCCTTATGTCCGATGGCTTAATCACAATGCCACCGAGGCCAGTAAAGACTTTACATGTATAATCAATGAAAAACAAGAATGGCTCATTAAACTAAACACACACCACACCACACCACACCACACCACACCACATCACACCATACCACATGTAGGCCTATTTGTTTATACAAATGTTGCATTAATTTGATCATTTGTAATATGGTTAGACATGAAATAAAACAATCTCCCTGATTAAAGGGACATACTCTTATGGTTAGACATGAAATAAAACAATCTCCCTGATTAAAGGGACATACTCTAGTTTTTAAACACTAAGGCATATTTTTTACTATTATAGCCGTTTTTGATAACTGAAATCACATTTTATTTACTTTATGGTTTAGATTATCAATTTCCGTACATTGGAAGTGTTTTTGGTCATCCTGATGTTTTTAATATCACAAAATGCATTTCTCATATTTTAAAAAACGCACGTGTGTCCAAGAAGTAACAGTTATGGAATCGAGTTTCAGCCTATTTCTAGATGGTGTTTCACCATTTCAAAGTCACAGACTCACATTTCACTTAATTATAACTTTATCCAAATACGTTACAGGTTTGTAGATTAACTAAACTTATTGACATTAATTTTCATGGGTTGAAACTAGGGTCTGTCCCTTTAAATTAAACACACACTGTATGTAGGCCTAAATATACATTCCATTCTCATTTAATCTACAGTGTTCTAGCTGTGAGCATTCTGGGAATGGTTAGCCATATTGTTTTGGGTTTCTTTTTTAAAATCTTCATCCATGCCCTGTATGCTCTGTCCTAGATTTTGTTTACAAATCAACAGGTTCGTGTAGAAGTTAATTAATTTCAGTCCAGGGTGCAGGTCTCCAGCAATGTCACAGCGTGCATGCACATGACCCGAGGCAAACATGCTCAAACACCTTAGGTCACCATGAGCATGTTAATTAGCGTGGACAGAAAGAAAATTAAAGCACAATCCAACTGCAACCACCTATATGCTGCATATATAGCGAACTGATAACAGTTTCTAACAGGAAATGAAAGGAATGTGTGGGGGTTTTCAGGCCAGCACCTTGTTTAATTTGTGGTTACATGTTAGCTCTCTAATACTGTCGCCTGAGGTGCTTGCATTGTGGGATCAAATCACCTCAGCACATGGACAGGCCAATTCTCTGATTGTTTTTGTTTTTTCTATGTTATGAACAGGACATGGCCCAGTGGTAAAGCGCTCGCCCGATGCGCGGTTGGGCTAGGATCAATCCCCGTTAGTAGGCTTATTAGGCTATTTCTGGTTCCAGCTAGTGCACCATGACTGATTTATCAAAGGCTGACATGGTATATGCTGTACAGGACTGTGGGGAAAGTACATATCATGTACAGATCCCTTGCTTCTAATTGGAAAATGTAGCAGGTTTCCTCTCTAAAACAATATGTCAGAATTACCAAATGTTTGACATTCAATAGCAAATGATTAATAAATCAATATGCTCTAGTGGTGTCGTTAAACAAAACAAACTTTAAATTTTAACTCTCTAATGCTGTGAAACTCCTCTAAACTGGACACTCACAGAATCAAGTAAAAAGTCCAGTTTATAAATATTTTTATTTTGTACTGATATTTTGAAAAAAAGGGCTGTGAAAAAACATTCAGTTTTGATGTAAATTGGTTCAGAAATAATTAACTTGTAGTAAATTCCATAGTATGCGAAAAGGTGTTCCCTGTGGGAAGGACTATACACTCAAAACTCTATAATATATTATAAAGTTTGAGACTTTAACACCATAGCATGTAATGTCATTACAGATTGGAGTCTGGACATTTTATTAGCATAAACCCTTGGAGAAGACACTTTTAAAGCATGGTTTCTTTTTATAGGCAATTCCCAGAGCCAGTTTAAGGATCCGTGGGGCCTGTAGCACAAAATACAGCAAGTCCCCCTTTTCCAGATATATATTTTGCAACCCTTTCGGGGAGAGGGGAAAAATGACCTGGAGAAAATATGTGTACACATCACCGCGGGGCCCCCTGAAGCACGGGGATCGTAGCATGTGCTACATGTGCTACTAGGATAAACTGGCTCTGGCAGTTCCATTTTAAAATGGGATGAGGTTTCCTTAAACAAATATTCCTTTCCTTTCCAAATAGCATTTTTCGATTTAAAAACAAAACTTATACATTTTGTAGCTCCCAATCCCTTTAAATTGATTTCAGCTTACCCATGACAGCTCCGGAAGCTTATCTGAAAGTAATGCCAAACCCGCAGCAAACAAGAAGGCTGTCAATTATCCAAACATAATTATAAATTAAGCCTACATGGTTTGCGTCACACAACACACAGAAACAACTCGCGAAAAGCAAGGAGCAATCCAAATATAGTCTAACAACAACATCAAACAAGCAAAGCAGATAATAAAGTTTCATGATGTAACAGATCCTGTTGCTAAGAGGATGCAACGTTAAGACGCTCTGGAAACATTTAATGCAAATCCAGAATTATTTTTGTCATCCAAGAAAGTTGACTGTTGCTGCAGGTCCAAGCATGTTTTTCTTTCTCTAGAGTTTGATCATGTACTGACAGCAACAACGTGAGTAGCTATATATCACTGTGCAATTTTTCAACAAATGAACATGGAAGCCTGAAATAGTTATATTACGTTCATCTTTTACAATATTGTTTTTAGACTATAATGTTTAAATTTGTATACAAATATGTAGTACAAAGGAGCCTATGTATATAGCTTGGCATTCAGACTAAATTAATATTATATAATTTTCTTACACACCCGTTAGTGAAAACATTTTATTTTTGATAATACATAGTTGTTTACACACGTATGTGCGTTAACAATTTCAAGACATAAGACTGGCTGCTCCTAGGTGATGACCAGGCCCCGTGCTTATAAACCTTAAAGTCCAGATTTTAACGTCATGGCAACGCCATTCAAATAGCATTACGTTAAAGTCTGGACTTTATTAAAGTCTAGACTTTAAGTTTTATAAGCACGGGCCCAGGTCATCAATGCGATATGTCCAATAAAAAATACAGCACGGTGGAAATCGATTACACTGTGACATATAATTAACCTGGCAATCATGTGTCTATGACGCATAAGGCAAAGGGTTGTGAATATCTTTTAGTCGATAAAGATGTTAAAATTTGCTTAAAACCTGGTTTTTGAGGATTTGTAAGAAATAGAATAATACATTGGTGTCCGTTAGATACCATTTATCTCACAACTCGTTGTTTAAAAATGTATCAAACTCATTTTCACTCGTTAAGATACATTTTAAAACAACTTGTTGAGAGATAAATGGTATCTAACAGCCACTCCTGTATTATTCTCTATATAAATATAATATAGTGAAACCGCTCTAAACCAGACACCTTCAATCAAGAAAAAGGTTTGGTTTTAAGGGGTATCTTATTTAAAGAGTTTATGTTCTGTACCGATATTTAAAAAAGGACTGAAAAAAAGTCCTGGCTATGAGGGAATTCCAATTTATGGGCTGGTCCAATTTTTAGATATAATACTAGGCATAATCTGTGTTTCACACTGGAAAGTTTACGTGGTGTATGGTGGCCTTAAATGGAGCTTCCCCCCAAAAAAACAACAACAACCACCACAGCTGTACAGACAACCATGCAGCTAAGGCTATATACATGGCCGCCATGTATATAGCACAAAGATGGCTGCCCACATAGAGCTTGTATTTATAGAACTCAGTTTGACACCTAATAGCTGATGTATTTTTCATGCTGGGGTGTTGTTAAACATTCATTCATTCACTTTATGGAACTCATCTTGATATGCAATATTTAGTATAATGTGTGTTCAGTAGTTCACTGGATCTTGAGTGCAAAAAGATCATTGTGAGGTGAGGTGTGGCAGTCTCAAGTGCAGATCAAAAGAGGAGAAGTGATCTCAATCTTAGAACATTTAAACTGATGACATAAAATTCCAAATACAGTGAAACTTGTCTAAACTAGATCATGTCAGAAACATAACGTTTATCTGATTTAGACAGGATCCGGTGTATAGAGGGTGTATACTACAAATCAAATCCCATAGATGACAATAGTAACATATGTGGCTAAAACCTGCAGTGTATTAATCAACATAAACACCACAGATATAAATACTACCACCTCTCACCCTTTAAATTGATTCAGAAAAAATTAGGGGTCAAGCTGCTCATTTCAGAGATAATGGGTAGCATCTATGACTACCCTAGTTCCACACAAAAGTTTTGTAGTTTTGTTTACAGGTACCCCATACATGTTTTAAGCACACGGCTACTTGACACAGCGATACTAGATGAAATAAAATTGAATACATTTTTTGTCCAGATAAAACCTTTTTTTTTTACAACCAACACACTCACATTTATCACCAATCAAAGGACTCGTGGTGTTAACTTCTCTATCGAAATTTCAGGGCACCTCAAACTGTGACCTAGCTGGAAGTTATTTGGTTTAGTATACTACCTATAGAATGTTGTGTGCTAGAATTTAGAAATTTTTTGACCATAAAACTTGGCCGGTTTTGATAGCATTCCAGTTTTTTCAAGGTCTGGTTTAGACAGGTTTTGCTATACAATAATTTTGAATAAACAAATACATCTCTTCAAATTTGTTTTAACTCTAAAGATTTTTTTTTAAGTAGCCTACAATCTTCGAAGTCAGTCAGTACAAAAATATTCATTTTCACAAACAAATTATGGTTCAGTTAAATTCAAATCGATTGAACTATATAGTCAGGACTGTGTTACATCCTTGAGTTGTTTCATATAAAAAGAAAAAAAGAAATGTTTTATTTAACAACGCACTCAACACATTTTATTTACAGTTATATTTTGTCAGACATAGGGTAAAGAAAGATAGAAATGTTTTATTTAACAATGCACTCAACACATTTTATTTACAGTTATATTTTGTCAGACATAGGATAAAGAATGATAGAAATGTTTTATTTAACAATGCACTCAACACATTTTATTTACAGTTATATTTTGTCAGACATAGGGTAAAGAATGATAGAAATGTTTTATTTAACAATGCACTCAACACATTTTATTTACAGTTATATTTTGTCAGACATAGGGTAAAGAACCACACAAACAGAGAGAGGAAACCTGCTGTCGCCACTTCATGGGCTACTCTGTTTCGGATAGTAGCAAGGGTTCTTTTATATGCACCATCCCAGACAGGGTAGTACATGTACATGTATATACCACGGCCTTTGATATACCAACCGGCCTCGGTGGCGTCGTGGTTAGGCCATCGGTCTACAGGCTGGTAGGTACTGGGTTCGGATCCCAGTCGAGGCATGGGATTTTTAATCCAGATACCGACTCCAAACCCTGAGTGAGTGCTCCGCAAGGCTCAATGGGTAGGTGTAAACCACTTGCACCGACCAGTGATCCATAACTGGTTCAACAAAGGCCATGGTTTGTGCTATCCTGCCTGTGGGAAGTGCAAATAAAAGATCCCTTGCTGCCTGTCGTAAAAAGAGTAGCCTATGTGGCGACAGCGGGTTTCCTCTAAAAACAGTGTCAGAATGACCATATGTTTGACGTCCAATAGCCGATGATAAGATAAAAAAATCAATGTGCTCTAGTGGCGTCGTTAAATAAAACAAATTTTACTTTTTGATATACCAGTCATGGTGCACTGGCTGGAACGAGAAATAGCCCAATGGGCCCACTGACGGGGATCGATCCCAGACCGACCGCACATCAAGCAAATGCTTTACCACTGGGCTACGTCCCGCCCCGATTCGTATAAAGTGTGGGAATTAACACACATATGTGGAAAGCACACAATAACATCATAAATCACAATTTAGACATACACTGAGCAGCACACTTGGGCAGAGCTGCGGCCTCTAGAGAACAATTTCCCCATCGGAAATGTCAGCTAGTAATTGGCTCCAGGACAACCGTCTGACCATCATGACTATTAATGGATGACGCCAACAGCTAACGAGCTTTACTATGATGCCTGGATCACACAACCAATCAAGATCAAGTAACCATTAACAAAAAAAAAGAAAAAAAAAGAAAGAAAAAAGCTGGATATGTTTTTTTGTTTTGTAGATTTTGTAGCAAATAAAATAATATACCAGTAGGTTGAAATTTTATTTTAATCCAGGTTAGAACAACACAGTAGTAATTTAATAAGTTAAAAAAAGGTGTGTGTTTTTAATGACACCACAAGAGCACATTGATATACATGTATTAATCATCAACTATTGGTTGTCAAACAATTGGTATTTAAGTTCTGACATATTTTTCAGAGGAAACAAGCTACACATTTTCCATTAGCAGCAAGGGATCTTTTATATGTACTTTCCCACAGGCAGGACACCAGATACCATGGCCTTTGATATACTAGTCTTAGAGAGGAAACCCACTACATTTTCCATTAGAAGCAAGGGATCTTTTATATGCATCATCCTACAGGCAGGACAGCAGATACCATGGCCTTTGATATACTAGTCTTAGAGAGGAAACCCACTACATTTTCCATTAGAAGCAAGGGATCTTTTATATGCATCATCCCACAGGCAAGACAGCAGATACCACGGAATTTGATATACTAGTCTTAGAGAGGAAACCCACTACATTTTCCATTAGAAGCAAGGGATCTTTTATATGCATCATCCCACAGACAAAAAACAAAAAAACATTAAAGCACCTGTAAGGCTGTGACAACACCATCACATATAAGTATGTAACAGGAATCTACATATTAAGCACCTGAAGAGATTAATGAACATTATATTTTTCCTAACTCCTAAAGAAAGACATTCCCAATTCTGCTCTACCAAAATCCTCCTTTGCTCTTCTGGTCTTCAACTCGGGCTGTCTATAATATTCCCGTGTGCCTGCTGATTTGAGTGTGCGAACCCCTCCTTTTCCCTCCCCCACTTTCCTTCTGTCTTCGATGAAGGAACTGGCTCACTTCAGAACCTGCACCCAAGACAGGCGTCCCTTTAAATTGATTTCAGCTTACCCATATGACAGCTCCGGAAGCTTATCTGAAAGTAATGCCAAAACCACAGCAAACAAGAAGGCTGTCAATTATCCAAACATAATTATAGATTAAGCCTGCATGGTTTGTGTCACACAACACACAAACATTTGAGGGTATGCAATAATAATTTTCAAAAAAGAAAGATTATAAATGCCCCTTCTAGGTAGCTATGGACTTGAAATCTTTTGAAATTGGACACTGCATTTCATGTCCTTTCACAGATTGTAAATAGCTGTCCTCTTACTACAACCTTTGTAAACAAAATATAAAAATGTGTCTATTAATTTCCTAGGTTTCTTAGGATACGTAATTTTACCCTCCGTACCCTCTGGCAGAAACTCTCAACAGCATGTTCTGAAGCATGCACATTAAATCATTTTCTTCCTTCCTTTTACCATCACAGCTGGATTTGAGGGATCTCTGCCAAACTGAACTCAATACCGATGGCCCTCGTTCATGCAGAATAATGGGTGTGTATTAAGCTCGCTGTGAGAACCGTTTCCTCCCCTGTGGCCCAATACACCAGCCGGTCAAGGAGAAATTAGCCGATTTTAGCATGTGCCATTATTAGTCATTGTGTTAGGGGCTAATTAAAAAGCAACCGACTGGACACAGGCACTTTCAAATAACATTACAAACGGCCAGCCTTTTGGCAAATTGTTTTTCGGCCGTGATGCCCGTGCTGGACTCGACATAATCAAAAGACGAGTCCCCCAAGACTGCAAGAGAGGCTGGAATCAATTGGCATATCATCGATTCCATCTGCTTTTATTAGCCCGCGATAAATCATCCTGATGGATGACAGATAAGATGTCCTCCCTTTACATTGCAAACAAACGCAGATATACAGTGTCCAGCCACAACAATGGGGTAATCTCGTGGGAATTTGCTATAAATCACGATGTATAGATGTATCAATTTCGCATGTAGATACACAGTGTAAGATGAGTGACAATATATATAAGCATAATAATGGAATTTCTATTCGATGCAGGCATTAAGTGTTATACTGCTGTAACCGATATTTGTATTGAGGGCAATATATGACTACAGAATAATGTACTGCGTGATAAATGGAGAAGATGATAAACTGTTTGTCAACAGCTGACTCTGGAACACATTGATTCGGCTACTGGATGTCAAACATTTGGTAATTCTGACTCAGTCTTCAGAGGAAATCCGCAAAAAAATGTCCTTAGTAACAAGGGATCTTTTATGTTCACTTTCCCACAAACAGGACAGCACATACCACGACTTTTGATATATCAGTAATGAGGCACTGGCTGGGATAGGAAAACCACGAATCAGAGAATGGGTCAACAGAGGATTTCATCTTCCTATGCATACAGTGAGAGTAATTATATTCATGCCATAGTGATGTCATGGATTCTCCAAAATATAAACATCCTGGTATCCATCGTGTACACAGATATGACTAAATAATTGTATGGCTTTTTCAGTGTCTCCTGTTGAATTAAACTGGCGTATATAGTTTCTTTTCTTAGGAATGATAAATAAGATTTGTTTAATGAGACATACATCAGCATTTTTTTAAACTAGAGCTAAACTGGTGTTTAACATGACTATTTGGACATATAGGAAACAGAGACAGAGACAGAGACAGAGAAAGAAACAGAGAGAGAGAGAGAGAGAGAGAGAGAGAGAGAGAGAGAGAGAGAGAGAGAGAGAGAGAGAGAGAGAGAGAGAGAGAGTGAGATATGTCAAAAATGTGACATCACAGATTATTCCTGTGGAGCCTTCATATACATGCATATATATATATATATATATATATATATATATATATATATATATATATATATATATATACACAGTCAAACTTCAATCACTCTACCTTCGATCTTTTCGAAAACTTCGATCTCTTGATCTGAAGGAACGGTCCCAGCCGAGTTGCTATACAAACTAGTAAAAACGACCTTCAAAAACTCAAACGTTGAACACTCGATCTCTCAACCTAATTCTTTGGTCCCGCCATAAAGATTTAACAGATTATGCAACTCTAAAACTCGACGCGTGTGGATTGATCAAACTGTCATTGCTGATAGTATTTTAAAGACAAATGAATTGTCACTCAGGTCACTCAGGTGAAGAGCGCCTGTCTCGGGTGGCCTGGGCTGTCGAGGATTAGGTGATAATTACAGAAGAATAGATCACCGGCTACGTGGAACGAAATGATCCTGTGTGTGGTTGTCGGTGTTTGTGCATGGTGGAGGGCCTCGCTATGTAATACGAAATTACAGACGCAGTCTGGTTAACTTCAAAGAGAACTTGTAATAATTGTTAGCGTTGTTTCTTTTTGCTCTCAAAGGAGTGAATCGTGTCAACTTCAGCTCTGCTATTTATATGTAAATTTGTGTTTATTAATTACCAGTCATTTAGTTATGTTAGAAACTGATACATCACAGATCGAGCAATCTGGGGAAGGACCCAGTAATGGGGGGATAGCCAGATCGGTTGTCAATAATTCTGCTTTCTTGACATCCAAGCAATCTGGTGAAGGGCCCAACAATGGGGAGATAGCCAGATTGGAGAAAGAAAGTAGAGATGTAAAGCGAAAATTGGCAGTAAAAGACATTGAGACGAAATACAAAGTGGTATTGGAGGTTGAGGCAGGTAAAAAGACAAGAAAACAAATTACTATAGAATGTTGTGTCCCCCCAAGTACTCTTTCAACCTGGGTTAAAAATAAGATTTCTATCCAAGAAGGTTATTTAAAGTTTGGGCCAAAACGTAAGAATATGAGATCAGGAATGTTTGATGATGCAGAGGCGGCAATTTTAAAATGGATAAATCTCCCCATTTCGGGCCCTGTATTTTTTACAAAAGCTGAAGAATTTGCTAAGATGTTTGACTGTGAAAAATTTAAAGCTTCTACAGGGTGGCTGGATAAATTTAAAGAAAGGAATGGGATAAAATTTAAGAAGGTGTGTGGGGAGGAAAAGTCTGTAGAGACACAATCAACTGAAATATTAGAATGGCATGAGAGATTACAACTGATTCTTAGTAAATATAATGCCGATGATATTTACAACGCCGACGAAACAGGGATATTTTATTGCCTTTTGCCAGACAAAACACTTGAATTTAAAAATGTAAATTGCTATGGGGGGAAAAAAGAGCAAAGAATGGCTTACCGCCCTTATTACTGCAAACATGTCTGGCAGCGACAAACTGCCATTGCTTATCATAGGGAAGTCTGTAAAACCATGTTGTTTTAAAAATATCAAAACATTGCCAACTAAATACTTAGCCAACAAAATGGCCTGGATGACATCAGATATTTTTACTGACTGGGTGAAAAATATAAACAAACAAATGTCCCGCAAAAAGAGAAACATAGCCCTTGTAGTGGATAATTGTCCTGCCCATCCTAAAATAGCGGGTCTAAAATCAATTGAACTTGTGTTTTTAACCACCAAACACTACATCAAAAACACAACCTATGGACCAGGAAACCATCCAAAATTTGAAAGTCTTCTATAGGAAAAGGGTCATTCTATGTTACATATTGGCTGTTGATGCTAAAAGTGAGTTAACACTAAATATCTTAGATGCCCTGAATCTCATGCAGCAGGTCTGGTGCAATGTGACATCCACGACGATAAAAAACTGTTTTCGCCATGCTGGGTTTGACTTTCCAAACATGGAATCAGCAGAACGGGACGATGACAATGACGACATTGACCCTGGCGACGACCTCCCCCTCTCTACATTGGTGCAACATGGGCCGACACCTGACACCATGCTACGCTACATCAATCTTAATAATTGCATACCCATCTGCACAGAAATGACCGACGTTGACATAGTAGATGAAATTAAAACCACCAAACGCACAACGACGATGACGACGATGTTGATGATGAAATGAGTCTACAGGAATGAGACACTGCACTAGCGAACAGGCTATGGAAGCATGCGCTAATCTTCGGTGCTACCTGCAGGACCGTGAACATTCTGAAGACATGTTATTGA
This sequence comes from Gigantopelta aegis, assembly GCF_016097555.1. Classification (NCBI taxonomy): domain Eukaryota; kingdom Metazoa; phylum Mollusca; class Gastropoda; order Neomphalida; family Peltospiridae; genus Gigantopelta; species Gigantopelta aegis. The sequence continues at coordinate 36,884,279 of NC_054702.1, forward strand.
GTTTGTGCAAGATTACTGACACTGTAATGAAAGACGAAGCATGGGATTTTTAATCCAGATACCGACTTCAAACCCTGAGTGAGTGCTTTGCAAGGCTCAATGGGTAGGTGTAAACCACTTGCACTGACCAGTGATCCATAACTGGTTAACAAAGGCCATGGTTTGTGCTATCCTGCCTGTGGGAAGCGCAAATAAAAGATCTCTTGCTGCTAATCGGAAAGAGTAGCCCATGTAGTGGCGACAGTGGGTTTTCTCTCAAAATCTGTGTGGTCCTTAACCATATATCTGATGCCATATAACCGTAAATAAAATGTGTTGAGTGTGTCGTTAAATAAAAACATTTCTTTCTTTCTTTCCTGTTCTTAGAAAAGCACATGACTCCTACACACAAGGATACCAGTTCAAAGCCCATCAATGCATGGAGGCGGAGTTATTTGTTAGCAAGCAGGATAAATCAATTACTATCGACCGACTGTTGGGTCAATACACACTGGAGGATATTCAAATACTTCACTGGATTCACCGGGGCACACAAAACCTTAATTAGCTTCAAGTTTGACAAAGATTATTGAGCACAGCTTTTGTATCGCATTTTTTCTGTCTGCATATTATTATTTGCTCATTCGGTGGGCTTATTTACTAATAGGTTGTGATAATATTGGGCAGATATCTTTCAATTAAGAGAAAGGCGGAATGTGTGCCTGAAACATGTAGGCTTCAATCTTTGATGAATGCAGTGGGCATAAGCCAAATTAAAATGGTTCGTTGGTTTATTGATTTTATGTTTACATTCGATTACCATAAGTTTCAAGTACATAACCATGCGTCTTTAACATTTATATTCTAGCTGCTGGAGATATCCATTTCCAAATTTCAGCATACATTCCGACATAGTAACATGTCTTTCCAGAACAGTTAAAAGTTTATTTTGTTAAACCTCACCACCAGAGCAATTTGATTTATTAATCAGAGGCTATTGGATGTCAAACATTTGGTAATTCTGATACGCAGTAGTGTACAGGAGCTGTACCGTACCAAATTTCAGCATATATTCAAACATGGTAACGGATTCTTAATTTCCAAAATAGAAGTTTACAGTTCAGTGTAACAGTGAAGAAACCTTATTCTGCAATGGACACCATATACTTGATCCTACTAACTAAAAAGCAAAGGGCATTTTTATATGTACAATGACCTTTGAATACAGGTCATAATTGATGGTATTTATTCATTAATGTTAATTACTTTTAATGATTAATTATTATTAAAGTTGTCAAGTCCAAGACCAGGATTAATGGCTATTGGAAGTTAGTTAATGGTTTAGGGAGAAAGAAGTTGGTTTATATCTTGGTATATAGCATAATTATGGAAGGAAAATGAAGGTAAAGGTTTTATTTAACAATGCACTCAACACATTTTATTTACGGTTATATGGCGTCGGACATATGGAAGAAGGAAATGTTTTATTTAACGACACACTCAACACATTTTATTTATGGTTATATGGCGTCGGACATATGGAAGAAGGAAATCTTTTATTTAACGATGCATTCAACACATTTTATTTATCTTTATATGGCATCGAACATATGGAAGGAGGAATGTTTTATTTAACGATGCACTCAACACATTTTATTTACAGATATATGGTGTCGGACATATGGTATAAGGACCACACAGATATTGAGAGGGGAAACCCACAAGATTCAGATGGAAATAGTGTAGGTCCGAGAGCTATTCCAGCCAAGTTTGGACCTGTGCAGCTATACACCTGGCTCCATATTCATAAACATACTTAAGTCCATCTATAATACTTATATCTATGTACTTTAAGTGCGTATTTAGGTATCATACATTGGCTTAAGCAGGGCTTCTAGATTATGGTAGCCTCACTCCCATGCCTAGTGATATTCATTGTTGGGCTAGTGAATAACTACTATTGCCATGCCCAACGGCTAGTGCATTTTTTTGTGTCAAATGTTGCAGTTAAGTCTATTTTGTAAATATGAACATCCTGCCTCTACCCCAATCCTCCACTGTTAGTATTTTTAAGCTCTATCTTTGTCTTTAAGTGACATATCAGATTATTACTACTATTTAATAAAATTGTATTGACATAAAGTAAAGTAGGGCTAGTAAATTTTTAATCGTGGCTAGTGAAATTGTAAAATCACTGATCCCATGGCTAGTGGATTTTATACAAATTCTAGAAGCCCTGACTTAAGTACGTTTATGAATACGGAGCCAGGGGCCTAATTAACAATGCACTCAACACATTTTATTTATCTTTATATGGCATCGAACATATGGAAGGAGGAAATGTTTTATTTAACGACGCACTCAACACATTTTATTTACAGATATATGGCATCGGACATATGGTATAAGGACCACATAGATACTGAAAGAGGAAACCCACAAGATTCAGCTGGAAACAGTGTAGGTCCGAGAGCTATTCCAGCCAAGTTTGGACCAGGGTCCTAATTCACAAAGGTCTCTTAGGCTCTGCTAGACAACAAAGCATCCTCTTTGCAAGTCTTTTAGCATTGCACTGTGATATATCGCAAAGTTGCAAGAGTTTAGTGAATTAGGTCCCTGGACCACTAGGTGAGAGACAAGACTAGTATCAAAAGCCATGGTATGTGCTGCACTGTTTGTAGGAAAGTGTCTATAAAAGATCCCTTGCTGCTACTGGGAAAAAAAAAGGTTTCGTGGTTTTCCTCTGAAGACTATGTGTCAGAATTAATCAAATATTTGACATCCAATAGCCGATGATTAATTAATCACTACTCTAGTGGTGTAATGAAACGAAACAAGTTTTATTTAATGGTCCAGTGACTATAAAGCATGTACTGTACCACTGAGACCAGTGCTTTGTTTGTGTTTCAATGAGAGCCAACATTTACACATAACACAGTCGGGCATAACTAACAGGTTTCATTATTCTGAACTGCAGCTACTCGGTGCAAGCGGTTACATAATTCATAACTTTCTGACAGAATCTGACGTTAAAGGTGCATTATCATAGCTCAAGTGCCGTGGCATATTTCATAATGTTCACATTTATGTATAACCAGATAACTTATGAATCTATCCCACACATAATCTTTACATAATTAACCCAAGAACATTGAGATTTTGAGATTTTCTGTCACTACAAATTAATCTATCTACCATATAATTTGTGCATAATTAACTCAATAATACTGAAATTGTGATATATGCTGTCACTAGAAAATAATCTATCCCACACAAAATACTTGCATAATTATAACCTGAGAATATCTACAAAAATGTTCTGCAGTGTGAATTAATAAATAAATGTTATTACTTTCCATTTCTTTTGTTTTAAAGTGTCAGACTCTCGTTTTTAAACACTATGGCATATTGTTCACTACTTGAGCCATTTTTTATAACTGAAATCATATGTTACATAAATTTTATTTAGATTATTTATTTCCATATATCCTAAGTGTTTCTAGTCATCCTGGTGTTTTGAATATCACAAAAAGCATTTTTCATATTTTTAAAAACACATGTGCTCTGAGAAGAAGGAAGGAAATGTTTTATTTAACGACACAGTCGACATATATTATTTACAGTTATATGGCGTCAGACATATGGTTAAGGACCACACAGATATTGAGAGAGGAAACCTGCTGCTGCCACTTCATGGGCTACTCTTTTCGATTATCAGCTAGGGATCTTTTATATGCACCATCCCACAGACAGGGTAGTACATACCACAGCCTTTGATATGCCAGTCATGGTGCACTGGCTGGAGTGAGAAATAGCCCAATGGGTCCACCGACGGGGATTGATGCTAGACCGACCACGCATCGAGTGAACGTTTCACCACTGGGCTACATCTCACTCCATACATCTGAGAAGTAACAGTTACAATATATTTTGAGGCTCTTTTCCCTGTTTCAACGTCACAGATTCATGTTTCACACAGTTGTAACTTTATCCAAATGTGTTACAGATTTGTAGATTATCTAAACTTAAGTGTTAATTTTCACAGGTTGAAACTAGGGTGTGCAACGTTAACTTACAATTACAAACTTGTAAATACATGCTTTTTCCTTTCTTTCCCCTCCCTTCTCCTCCCCTCCCCTAACCTCCCCATGTGATTATTTCTAGTACAGCCCTCATTATTTCTGTTTTTGATGCAGTCGTCAAGTCTATTGGGCATCTGTCTACTTCCTGACAGTACATTAAGTTATTAACACTACACATCGAGACGCTTTATGAACCATCACCTCAATAAACGGAGCGAATCAATAAAACCAATAGCTTTCTCTTGTATTACATTCTCCACACCAATTTCTGGTTTGACAACACCACTCAGAACATGACAAGTCTTTTCTTGAAAAAAGAGAAGAAAGTTTGTTTTGTTTAATGACATCACTAGAGCACATTGATTTATTAATCATCGGCTATTGTGGATGTCAAATATTTGGTAATTCTGACACGTAGTCATCAGAGGAAACCTGCTACATTTTTCCTATTGCAGCAAGGGATCTTTTATATGCACTATTCCACACAGGATAGCACATACCACGGCCTTTGATATACCAGTCGTGGTGATCTAGCTGAAAAGAGAAATAGCCCAATGGGCCCACCGACGGGGATCAATCCCAAACCGACCACGCATCAAGCGAGCACTTTACCACTGGACTACATCCTGCCCCATCATACTAGTGGAATACACAGACATGGATGGATTACCATACAAAATCACTGTTCCTTAAACAATTAATATGACACCAGAGTGCTGTCAGTGTCAGAACAGTTTCAGGCATATTTAATTTCACACTATTTGGACTTACTGAATGACACAGAATTCTTTTAACTTGGTAGTGTATGATACGGATTATACTACATCCTGCCCCATCATACTAGTGGAATACACAGACATGGATGGATTACCATACAAAATCACTGTTCCTTAAACAATTAATATGACACCAGAGTGCTGTCAGTGTCAGAACAGTTTCAGGCATATTTAATTTCACACTATTTTGACTTACTGAATGACACAGAATTCTTTTAACTTGGTAGTGTATGATACGGATTATACTACATCCTGCCCCATCATACTAGTGGAATACACAGACATGGATGGATTACCATACAAAATCACTGTTCCTTAAACAATTAATATGACACCAGAGTGCTGTCAGTGTCAGAACAGTTTCAGGCATATTTAATTTCACACTATTTGGACTTACTGAATGACACAGAATTCTTTTAACTTGGTAGTGTATGATACGGATTATACCACATTTTGGCTGTAGATCGAAAGACAGAAATAATCAACAAATGCTTTGTCCGGCAGTTATGTACATAAAGGGCCAGCGTTACATACAAGATATGGATTATATGGGGTGATGGACTGGGTAATTGCAATATCAAATAAGTGGATAGCAAGCCATTAGAGAGCTTATACCTCGATCAATCCAACACAGTTCATGTCACTTTCTCATTTATCTTGAAGTAAAAGTTTGTTTTGTTTAAGGACGCCACTATATAATACAGTGCATTGATTAATGAATAATCAGTTGTTGGATGTCAAACAGATGATAATTCTAACATTAGCCTTAGAGAGGCAAACCCGCTACATATTTCCATTGGTATCAAGGGATCTTTTATATGCATCGTCCCACAGATAGGATTAACCTTTGATATACCAGTCATGGTGTACTGGGTGGAATGAGAAATAGCCTAATTGGGCCCACCGATGGGGATTGAACCCAGACCGACTGTGCATCAAGCAAGCACTTTGCCACCTCCTACTATGGAATGAGTCCAGTTGCTTGATATACACATACATGTACAAACATGTACATATAAGTATATTAATTAATTTACATGTCACATTTAGAGAGAGTCTTACAGACCCTATTACAAGAACGGCACGTACTAAACAAACGAATAAAAAAAATACTGAAACTATAAGAGACAAAAAAAATAAAAAATCAATATTTTTAATTATTGTTCTGTGGGATTCCGATATGCCCACTGGAGTTGGTAAGAATCCAATGCACTATCCTCAACAGACACTGAAAAACTTGATATGACATTTTTACTGCAAGCTGACATTTGAAGATCTTAGAAAAAGATGCATTGCTTTCTATTTTACTGCATGCTAAGTAGGTCCCCTGGGCCCGCTGACATTTGAAAATGAAGCTCCCAGTGGTCCTGGGATAGGAATCGTTTTGACCGTAACTGTTCAGTGTATTGTTCTCCTGTTCTTATACTGATCTCCGCCTGACACGTTCCACACGCAAACGAGAGATGCAAGCACTGTCATGTTAAATTACATGCCAATCGATCAGAAAGAACTGAAAAACACCCGCACTGCTAAGATGCAGATTAATTAGGTCAGTGAAATTCTTTTATGTGAAAAAAATGCTAACAGTAAATGTTTTAGCATGAATCTTTCTGAAAGTGTGAAAAAAAAAGTTGAAAGAATGAGTTGAGATTAGGTTTGAGAATTCCATGACGGGGCAATTAATATATATATATTGTGGGTTTCTAAAAACCAGAAAATTTGTGTGAATCAGATAAAGTTTGTTTTGTTTAATTACATGTTGAATTATTATTACATCGGCTGTTGGTAATTCTGACATGTGTAGTCTTTAGAGGAAACCCACTACAGCATATACCACAGACTTTGATATACCAGTCATGGTGCACTAGTTAAAATGAGAAATAGCCCATTGGGTCCACTGAAGGGGATTGATCCTAGATCAACTGGACATCAAGTGAGCACTTTACCACTGGGCTACCTCGATCCTGCCTCCTCATAGCAGTGAAGTCACAACACTATAAAACAGTGCACACAGTATCGTGATGGCTTAATTTATCTCACTATACATGTATAATAGGGGAGATATAACAAATATTGCCTTGCATCCAAAACACATGTAATAGCAAAAGGCTTTGGATGTAACAATCCTGAATGTTCATGGTCTTTTTATCTTACAGCAGACATAAAACACTTGGACTAAATTAATGGTCATACAGTTTTTAAAAAAATCTCTCAGCTCAAAGTTAAAGTGAGTTTTGTTTAAAGACATCACTAGAGCACGTTGATTGGCTATTTAATTAGTTGGATGCCAAACATTTGATCATTCTGGCACAGGGTCTTCAAAGGAAACCCATTACATTTTTCCATCAACTAGCAGCAAAGGATCTTTTCTATGCACTAGCTTCCACACAGACAGGACAGTACATACCACTCAAAGGATATACATATAGTGCTGTGGTATAGAATACCTACTTGACATGTGACTGGAGATAGGATTTAATTCCACATGTTAGGATAAATTATACCCATTTTCCCCATTCTAACCAGTGTGATCTGGCTACATATCTGATGTTTGAAAAATCACAGATCTGTCTGTGGGATAGTAGATATGTACTCGACTTTCAAAAGTGATGTTTGAAAAAAAAAAAACATGTCAAATAAACCAGTTGAATGTACATGAATCTTGTTCAATGGATGATATAATATATATAGATCTAATTGTTGTCATGTATTACTATGAAGGGGCGGGACGTAGTCCAATGGTAAAGCGCTTGCTCGATGCACGGTAGGTCTGGGATCGATCCCCGTCAGTGGGCCCATTGAGCTATTTCTCGTTCCAGCCAGTGCACCACGACTGGTATATCAAAGGCTGTGGTATGTACTACCCTGTATGTGCACGGGATGGTGCATAAAAAAGATCCCTTGCTGCTAATCGAAAAGAGTAGTCCATGAAGTGGCGACAGCGGGTTTCCTTTCTCAATCTGTGTGGTTCTTAACCATATGTCTGACGCCATATAACCGTAAATAAAATGTGTTGAGTGTGTCGTTAAATAAAACATTTCTTTCTTTCTTTCTTTCCCTAAACCATTAACTAACTTGCAATAGCCATTCATCCTTGTCTTGGACTTGAGAACTTTAATAATAATTAATCATGAAAAGTAATTAACATTAATGAATAAATACCATAAATTATGACCTGTATTGAAAGGCCATTGTACATATAATAATGTCCTTTGCTTTTTAGTTAGTAGGATCAAGTATTCTTTCTTTGTATTACTATGCTAATGTATGATGTATGAAATATTCAAACATAAGCTTAATACACTTACTCTAAACAGGAAATCTGCTGTCATCATGCATGCACATTGGCTGTGACTACTGAATATCAGAAATGGACCTTTTTGTGCATGTTTTTCAACAGACACCAATGGCTCCACAGGGGATCAGGTTCTAGCCTATATGACCCATTGCCCATCAGGGGCAAACCATCTCACTGATCAGATGTTGCACAAATTTTATATGTGCACAAATTGTTTTGTCATGACATATGTTTGGTATATCCTCAACGAAAGCTGAGTAGTACATAAAGAACTCCTTGCTGTTAATCAGTAAAAGCAACCTAGGCTGTCTAGTGCTAGTGGTAGTGAATGTCTTCTCCAACACTAACTCTTACAACCTATGCCAGGATATGTTATTTAACATATTCCATTCATTTTAAATCCACCTGAGAACTACCACAAAGCCTGGATTCAGTTCTTTGAAAAATGCTATTATATATACGGTGCCTAAATGAAGAAAAATAAGACACTGCATGGGCAGTTTAAGTTTGTTTGATGACAGTCATCACCTACAGCTGAGTAATCAGCCAACGCCACTTCACAGAAATAACCCTTCTACTTGCCGATGCACTAAGAGAATTAGGTAGAGAATTATAAGATTATGTGGCATTTAGAAAAGAGAGGAATGCTTTTAAAAGGTGTTTTAACAACACATCATTGCCTAATCAGTGGCTGTTACATGTCAGATACATGTGGCCATTGTCTCACATGTTCTACAGTACCGTGGGTTCCTACATACTCACAAGTAGGCCATTAGAATATTACAATGTATACTGGGAGAAAGAAATAAGGGAACACATGGAATTGAAGGAAGGAAGGAAGGATGGATGGATGGAAATGTTTTGTTTAAAAATGCACTCGACACATTTTATTTACGATTATATGGCGTCGGACATATGGTTAAGAACCACACACATACTGAGGAAGGAAACCCACTGTCACTACTTTATGAGCTACTCTTTTCAATTAGCAGCAAGGGATCTTTTATTTTTCACCATCCCACAGACAGGATAGCACATACCACGGCCTTTGATGTACCAGTCGTGGTGCACTAGCTGGAGCGAGAAACAGACATGGAACTGAAGACCCATTTAAATTCACTAATATAGCTTAGTAGAGGGCGGGATCGATGTATAGCTCAAGTAGTAAAGCATTCCCTGATGCGTGGTCAGTCTGGAATCGATCCCTGTTGGTTGGCCCAATGGGCTATTTCTCATTCCAGCCAGTACACTATGACTGGCATATCAAATGCCATGGTATATGCTATATCCTCTCTGTGGGATGGTGCATATAAAAGATACCTTGCCACTAATGGAAAAATGTAGTGGGTTTCCTCCCTAAGACTATATGTCAAAATTAACAAATGTTTGAAATCCAATAGCCAATGATTACTACTAAATCAATATGCTCTAGTGGTGTTGTTAAACAACACAAACTTTTATAGCTTAGTAACGTCTGTGTTCATACAAACTTGTAATGTGGCATTGAATGTTGGTATAGTGTCAAATTAGCTAACAGTAACTCAGTCAATATCCGACGCTATATACATCGAGGGTTTTGGCTATATATCACTATTTGCTATTAGTATTTGTGTGATCCATTATTTCTTTACATCAAGAATGCTCGTATAACTACTATAAGTGAAAAATCCGTATATTGTTGATTAGAGGTATTTGGTGTCTAACATGAGGTTATTGCACATACTCTCATATGAAATGTGAAATCTGTTGTCATCACATTGGCTGTTCCTACATACTGAATATCAGAAATGGACCTTTTTGTGTGTGCTTTTCAACAGATAGCAATTGGTTCCACAGGGGATCAGGTTCAAGACTATAAACCCATTGCCCATCAGGGGCAAACCGGCCTCAGTGGTGAAGTGGTTAGGCCATCAGACTTGAAGGCTGGTAGGTACTGGGTTGGCATTCCAGTACCGGCTACCACCCTGAGCATGTTTTAACAACTCAGTGGGTAGGTGTAAGGCCACTACACCGACTTCTCTCTCACTAACAACTAACCCTCTGTCCTGGGCCCCATTCCACAAAGTGATCTTAACCCTAAGATCACCTTAAGTACATGGCTACCTTATGCACTTAAGGTGATCTTAGCATTAAGATCACTTCATGGAACAGGGCCCTGAACAGACGGCCCAGATAGCCGAGGAGTGTGCCTAGAACAGCATGCTTGAACCTTAATTGCATATAAGCATGAAAATATATACATGTGTTAATCGATCAATCACAGGCCAGTTGGCTTGTGGTCACTCACTATAGACCAGTTATTTTTACTGACATTAAATCAATATGATAGGATAGAATACATTTAAAACCAGTCTAATATTTCATGAGCACTCACTCTCCTGAATATAATTAACATAGGTGAATATTCTATCACAAAGTTACATGAATGACACCTCTAAATTTTCTAAACTCTTAACTTTGTTTTACTATAAACATCTGCCTACCATAATACAATGTACATGTAATTATAACAAAAATCCACCATTTTCACAAATATTAATGATTTCCTCTCTAATACAACAAGGCTGGTAATTGTTTTCCTCATAGCCACTGCAATGTAAATGTCACTTTGCCACCACCACCAAAACCAATCAATTTTGTAACAATAGATTATTTATGGCTTATGGTCTAATATTCAGGGAAATGCGGAGATGCAAAGTCAACGCTCTATTGTTCAAGTACAGTGTTGTGACTGCTGAACAGTTCATCTTTGATTCAGCAAATGCTCATATTGATTTACCATGTAGATACCCATCGACAGCAGTTATATACAGAGGGTTATTGATAAAAAAAATCCCACAGAATTATTTGTATGGCCATAATCATAAACCGTACTGAACAAATTTGACTTCAATTTACCCAATGGCTAAACTCCAAAACACTAGAATACCGGTAATTGACATGGATTCCAAGTTGCATTAATTCCATAACATAAATTATGGAACATAATTTTCCTTTGACACTAAATATGTATTGATCCAAACCATTAGTTTTGATTATCCTCTCACAGCATACATGAATCATTGAGTAAAGGATGTATAATGAAAGTAATCTCATGGTAAAAATGCATTCTAGTAAATAACACTAATTATCTGAACAATTTAACAAAACTGTTTTCTGCAATCAAATCAGCATCTCTATGCAAGACAAGAGTTGAAAGGGCATTTTGGTAAAAGTCGTAAAAGTCCAAACCCTTTTTGGAAAGGGTATACAATCTAGAACACTGTGTTATAACCAGGAAGAAGTCAGAGAGTCAGAATCATGGTTTCTGTTTTGAAAAACCAAAGCAGAAGAAAATATATATTGATATTACAATACAGACAGTGAACAACTAGTTGCAGAAATCTGGTAAATTAAATCCTTGATGACAGCTGGCAAACAAAACCACCCCAGCAACAACAACAACAACAACAAAACCCGAACTCCCAGCTCTGTATATTAACTAACAACAAAGACTTTTTGACCTATAATATAATATTTATCAATTATTGACTGTCATTGAGGGCAATATCATGTTTTATGGACCCAAGAAATTGATATTGACCGAGGCCAATAATGTTATCCATAAGACTCGTACATTCATGCTTTGTTTATCAGAATCGAAATACGGCAATGCTTATAATTTCCCGCAATGCATTAAAACTGCTGGGATTTAGTGACGCCACATAATCCTATGACATTGTATGACACGCAGAGGAATGCGGAAATAAACAGTTGAAACATTACCAAGACAAAAATGTTTACATTAGAATTAGCGGTTGATGTTGCATTACGTTACCTACTCATTCATTGGATAGAATTTGTATTTTCATTGGTCAGGGCAATATCACTTTTGATGGACCGGTGGGACCATCTCAGGGCAATATCACTATTTATGGAAGGTCATGTGACTGGTTTTTGACCAATAAGAATACAGATATATTTTCATTATATAATAATACATATTATATTAGTCAGAAGGGTCTTAATTTAACTGATATACAGAGTTATGCAGAAAGGATTCCTGCTTATTCTACCCAGAAAGTGTATAAATAAGTGATCCGCAATCGTATCCATCATGTTAGCCAGGAGAAAAACATTATGATCCAGTAGCCTATTCATCATATTAGCCTGGAGAAAGGTCAGTGATCCAAAATCTTGTTCATTATATTAGCCTGGAGAAAGGTCAGTGATCCAAAATCTTGTTCATCATATTAGCCTGGAGAAAGGTCAATGATCCAAAATCCTTTTCATCATGTTAGCCAAAAGGAGGATTAGTGACCTAAAAATCCTGCTTATTACTTTCAACAATGAAAAACAAAAACCATTTACCTAGACATAATTATATAAATATATAAATATGTCTTAAAGACAGGACTCACAATGTTTACCCGAACTAACACTGCATAATAGCATCAAGTCCAAGTAATGGAAACGAGGGTTATGCGATCAGACCATCCTTTTGATGTTGCCAAGCACACCTAATCCACGTGGTGTGGCCCTGCATCAGAAGCTTTTTCTGAGTTGGACACATCATCAAGCCTCATCCCACTGAGATACTGCATTTCTGTGATTAATGAGCCAGTGCTCTGGGCCATGTCTCCGTGCCCAGCCATCACACAGATGAAACAACACTGCAGAATCGCGCCCATCGGATCTTTAGTTAACAGATGAGCCGCGAGATCAAGAACTCCATGGTCGGGATGTTTTACTGATCACGATTGTTTCACCGCAATGAAGTCATTAATAAAGAAAGAGAAAGAGGTCAGAACATCTATAATAACTACAGTATATATAAAGAATGAGGGGGATAGTATGTTGGTCTGGATGTTTTACTGATCTCGATTGTTTCAGTGCTATGAAGTCATTAATAAAAAGAGAGACAGACAGACAGACAGAGAGACAGAGAGAGAGAGAGAGACAGAGAGAGACAGAGAGAGAGACAGAGAGAGAGAGAAAAAGAGACAGACACAGAGAGAAAGACAGAGAGAGATATACAAACAGATACAGAGGGCAGAACATCTACAGTACTGGTATATATTGAGAATGAGGAGGATTGTGTGTTGTGTGTGTATACACAGAAAAACTGCTATATGATTTATGGCTGTTCAGATGCATGTGTAATTAAAGACTCATTTATTTCTGTTAATAAAATTGTGAATAATAACTGTATTTATATTGTTTCACTCTAGTATGTCGGTTGGAATTAATTTTGAATTAATATTAATATATTTTTTTATAAATTGTGGATTTTGAGATGATCCCCAAAAAGGTCTGGTGTTCATTTAAAAAAAATATTTTAAAAACATTGTTTCAATAAAGGTAATTTACACACAATTTTTTTTGGATAGTTTTATCCCCCCCTCATAAAAACCCAACAACAAAACAAACAAAAGCAATAACAAAAAAGGTATGTAGCATGCATATTTAGGTTGGAGACACATTTAATGGAAATAATTAATATGTACAGGGTATTGAATATACTGTAAATTTGTTTGGAAAATATTACCCTCCCTGTACTTTTAATATCTATTATTCATTAAAAAACAACAACAACAACAACAACAACAACAACAAAAAGTCCTTTATTGTTGTGACCATGCATAGTGTCATGGTACTATATAATTAACTGTCAGTTCATTCAATGCTACAGATAATAAGAGTTTTTATGCCTGAAGGTTGTTTTTTGTGTGCGTGTTAAATTGTTGGGTTTGGGTTTTTTTTTCTAAAGATTTTTTTTTGTACCTTGAAAACATGGAATGGTATTGAACATCTACTGATTTGGCAAGGAAAAAACCCCATAAAAAAAAAAAAAAAAAAAAACCCAGAGAACAGCGAGTAAGAGAAAAATGCTTCTGGTGTTGTCCTAAAAGCTATGATTGCAGTGAAAGAAATGGATTCTCATGCCTTCTGCTATCTATTATGCTGACTAAAACAGACAGCATGAAAAGAAATCTTTCTTGCAATCAATAATCACAAATCTTACACTTTAAACAAATCTTCAAATGGTTCAATAAACCCGTCAGTATTTTATATTGAAGTTATATAACTAGCACACTCCCTCGATGTATATGTATGTAGAAGTTTGTTTTGTTTAACGACACCACTAGAACACACTGATTTATTAATCATCGGCTATTGGATGTCAAACATACAGTGTATGGTCATTTTGACACAGTCACAGAGAGGAAACCCACTAAATTTTTCCATTAGTAACAATGGATCATTTATATGCACCATACCACAAACAGGATAGGACATGCCACAGCCTTTGATATACCAGTCGTGGTGCACTGGCTGGAACGAGAAATAGCCCAATGGGTCCACCGACGGGATCGATCCCAAACCGACCACGCATCAACAAAATTATCAAAAAGACACAGAACGGAAAGGGGTGAAAAAACAAAAACACAACAGCATTGGACTATTCTCTTTTTTATAATAAATTTCAATATTCTGTTTTTGTTTTCCCCCACCCCCTACCTCAATTTCTGTAATTTTACAAACAAGACATTATTTGCCATGCCTGTACTTCAAAAGCTGCCTCCAGTTAATAATGATGGAGCCCCACAAAACTAAACACTCAGTAAAACTGAATTCCCTAAAAACTGAACATTTTTGACAGCTCCTTTTTAATTTACATTAATTTTCTTCCTTTAAATATGACTATCTCTATAACCAGTGGATTTATGAACACTGTAATGTTTTGTAGTACGTACCTCAATATAAATTTTTGTCTAAAATAGTTTCATATGTACAAATTTATTATTTCTTCCAAAAACCATATGAAATTTGAAATAATTTGGCCAAAAGTCATTCCAAATGTATTTATTCAAATAATGTTTTATATTTAAACAGAGAATAATTAGGTAATGATGTCAGATATTTGCTTTAACCTGTGAAGGTACAGGTAAGAATGGGAAATTCAATGAGGCTCTGCATGCCAAACGGAATTTCTCATCCAGCCTGAACAGGATTAAGCAGATATCCGATGTCATTAACTAGTTATTATCTTTATCCTGCAGACCATAAAAATTAAGGGGAAAGCTATTATTTCTGTTATTTCAGCCACATTGTACGATGACCTAGAGGTCAAATGAGCGATTTTTATAATGTAGCTATGCGTGTGACGTCATATCAGTGACGTCAAAAGTCATAATCTGCTAGTAGCAAGATATGACTTTGCTTTATCCGTCATCATATTCTGTCAATAGAAACGGTGGTTGCAGGATAAAACATGTTAATTAGGTAAGATTATCATAGTGTTTATAAAAACATGTTGAGGTAAGATTTTCATAGCGTTTATAAAAACATGTTGAGATAAGATTATCATAGCGTTTATAAAAACATGTTGAGGTAAGATTATCATAGCGTTTATAAAAACATGTTGAGGTAAGATTATCAGTGTTTATAAAAACATGTTGAGGTAAGATTTTCATAGTGTTTATAAAAACATGCTGAGGTAAGATTATCATAGTGTTTATAAAAACATGCTGAGGTAAGATTATCATAGTGTTTATAAAAACATGTTGAGGTAAGATTTTCATAGTGTTTATAAAAACATGTTGAGGTAAGATTATCATAGTGTTTATAAAAACATGTTGAGGTAAGATTTTCATAGTTTATAAAAACATGTTGAGGTAAGATTTTCATAGTGTTTATAAAAACATGTTGAGGTAAGATTATCATAGTGTTTATAAAAACATGTTGAGGTAAGATTTTCATAGTGTTTATAAAACATGTTGAGGTAAGATTTTCATAGTGTTTATAAAAACATGTTGAGGTAAGATTATCATAGTGTTTATAAAAACATGTTGAGGTAAGATTATCATAGCGTTTATAAAAACATGTTGAGGTAAGATTATCATAGTGTTTATAAAAACATGTTAGGTAAGATTTTCATAGCGTTTATAAAAACATGTTGAGGCTAAGATTATCATAGCGTTTATAAAAACATGTTGAGGTAAGATTTTCATAGTGTTTATAAAAACATGTTGAGGTAAGATTATCATAGTGTTTATAAAAACATGTTGAGGTAAGATTTTCATAGTGTTTATAAAAACATGTTGAGGTAAGATTTTCATAGTGTTTATAAAAACATGTTGAGGTAAGATTATCATAGTGTTTATAAAAACATGTTGAGGTAAGATTTTCATAGTGTTTATAAAACATGTTGAGGTAAGATTTTCATAGTGTTTATAAAAACATGTTAAGGTAAGATTATCATAGTGTTTATAAAAACAAGAAAAAAGCAGGACGTGTTTATTTTGCCGGATGGAACAAATGTGAGTCTTGCCAAAGGGCTGAAAACTCATGACAGTCCCTTTCATGATGCATCATTAGATTTTAAACTACAGCTATTTGGTGTCTAACATATACTCTTCAAAAAAAAGTAGGGGAACTCTAATAAGAATTTACAATTGCCAAAATTGTAAGGTATATTAGCTGTGGGGAATGGTTATATGATAATAGTGAATTAATTGGGCAAACATTACAACCGGTAGTTCAGTATTACAGTAGGTTTTATGACCACCAAAGATCTTGAAGGATGATTGGGGTCAGAAGTGAAATTTGAAAGTTGACGTTTTTTTATCAGTAAATCGCAAATTCAAACAATAAAAATGACTAAAAACAAAACAATAACAACTGTATGATCAACAGAATGAAAAAGATTGACAGAAATAATGTTCCACAGTGATTAATGGACCTTCCTGGAAATTGTCAAAATCGACAATGACACCCCATGCACGTGATGCATGATGCATGTGCAAATTATAGAATGTGTTTCGGTGTGTTGATAAACAGACCTGAACGTTCTTTACTAGGATGTCTGTGGTCAAAACGTATTCTCGGACTAATAGTTGATATTAACATTAATATTTCAGATTCCTCTACTTTTTTTGAAGAGTATATATAGCTATTTTGACATTTGGTGGATGAAGTAAGAGGAAAAAACCCATTTGCCACCACAGGCTGCAATGGACTGAAAAATACCATTAACAGATATTGCATTTAATGTAGGATTATGGAGCAATATATGTCATTAACAGAAAGTGGATGTAAATCCGTGAAATGAGGTTAGTGTTAGCAACTGCATTAAATGCATCACAACTGTTTGATAACTCTTATCAACGAGCATTAGTGCATTTAATTACACACAATTTGTATACAGAGAAATGGTGTCATCGGAGAACAATGAACTCTTATGATATCATGCCAGAGCATTGAACTTGGTGAATGTCATATGGTACTGAAAGCAGCAACACACCATGACATATAACCTTACAACACACAGTGATGGTGACATATCATTTAGCATTATATAATGCAATGTAGAACTCTCTGAGAACTAATATCAGCACCAAGCAATCTGAACTTTAAAGGCATAGTTACAGAGATTGGTTAACCTACTCTATCATCCACATTTTCTGAAAGTGATCCTTCAATTAATGATGGTTGAACAAAGTCTTTTGTTGTAGTTTTTTTCATTATAATTTATTTTCATTCTTATGGTACATCCCACTGAAGTTCAAGCATGCAAGAATGTGAAAACCTCTTTTATATCTGGGACTGTTTAAAATATTTGCAAACAGCTACATGCAGTGTATATTCCAAGTAACTTTGGATATTAACATAGATTTATAGATTTATCTCTGCTATAGATTGAATGTATTGGGAGGCAAAACAAAAAACGAAAAACAATGTTTAATCATCCAAACTGATTATAATTTTAATTTTTATATAATACATGTATTAGACAAATATGAATCTGATGAAAACTAGAGTAGTCATAGATGCTACCCATTATCTCTGAAATGAGCAGCTACGCACTTCAACCCCAATTTGTTCTGATTCACTTTAAGGGTGAAGGGTGGTAGTATTTATGTCTGTGGTGTTTATGTTGATTGATACATTGCAGGTGGGAGTTTTAGTCACATATGTTACTATTGTTGTCTCTGGGATTTGATTTGGTAGTATACACCCTACAACTGCTTTTATATGGATGAAATACCTAAAGTGATCTCTGTAATAAAAAATATATTTATTTGTCCACAAACTTATTAAACAAATTAACACATCATTTTGATTAAAAAGAATCTAATGGTTTGACTGCACATGTACTACATGTAGCTAGCTACGTGTGTATCATTGCTTCTTTTCGTATAGCTCTAGTATATAAATTGTACCAGCAAATAACACATATAGTGAGCTACCAGCAAATAACACATGTGGTGAGCTACCAGCAAATAACACATGTGGTGAGCTACCAGCAAATAACACATGTGGTGAGCTACCAGCAAATAACACATGTGGTGAGCTACCAGCAAATAACACATGTGGTGAGCTACCAGCAAATAACACATGTGGTGAGCTACCAGCAAATAACACATGTGGTGAGCTACCAGCAAATAACACATGTGGTGAGCTACCAGCAAATAACACATGTAGTGAGCTACCAGCAAATAACACATGTAGTGAGCTACCAGCAAATAACACATGTAGTGAGCTACCAGCAAATAACACATGTAGTGAGGTACCAGCAAATAACACATGTAGTGAGCTACCTGCAAATAACACATGTAGTGAGCTACCAGCAAATAACACAAAAAGTGAGCTACCAGCAAATAACACATACATGTATGTAGTGAGCTACCAACAAATAACACACACATACTATAGTGAGCGACCAGCAAATAACTAATGTAGTGAGCTACCAGCAAATAACACATGTAGTGAGCTACCAGCAAATAACACATGTAGTGAGCTACCAGCAAATAACACACACATGTATGTAGTGAGCTACCAACAAATAACACACACATACAATAGTGAGCTACTAGTAAATAACAAATGTAGTGAGCTACCAGAAAAAAAAAACATGTAGTGAGCTACCAGCGAATAACACATGTAGTGAGCTACCAGCAAATAACACATATAGTGAGCTACCAAAAAACCCACATGTAGTGAGCTACCAGCAAATAACACGTAGTGAGCTACCAGAAAAAACCACGTAGTGAGCTACCAGCAAATAACACACACACATACATATAGTAAGCTACCAGCAAATAAGACATGTATAGTGCGACACCTTCTCCATGCAGCTGGTCACACGTTATACAGCCAGAAATATAATGAGATGAATTAAACACACGAGAACGTGCTGGACACCGGACACCACGCATGAACAGACCTGCTTCTTAATCGCATCAGAAAAGGGGACAGCTGAACGATGCCACAAAATTGGACGCTCCGATCGAGTTACTCCATGCTTTAGTGTTGGTTAGAGATAAATTTAATAACATTCTGCATGTACAGATTCAGACATAAAGTGCGGCATTACAATCATTTCAAAACTAAGCGTAATTACAGTCACATATATGAGCGCTCGTGAAAGAGAGAATATGCGAGCTGCCCGGCTCGTAATTAAATTACTGTACATGTGGGACTGTGCGGTCAGATACTCAATCACAAATGGAAAATGTTTATTTGAAGTTATAATGTATCTCATCAATTCTGCCAGTTTTGCTTAAAATTCTAAGATGAACTTTCGTTATTGCAAAGATAATATTGATTCAGATATTTTTTTCAGTTTTGCTCAGTTGGTGGAGCACTAGCTAGACTGAGGTGCTTATTTCAAAGCATCAAATTCCCTCAGTGAACCCAGTGGGTTTTCCCCCATCCGTTCTTTAAGTCTTTGAGACTAACAATTTCACTGAAACATGAAGATTCAATTTTCAAAACCATAAAATGAGGCTCAAGTGTTAAAAAAAGAAAAGAAAGAAAGGTTTTATTTAACGACGCACTCAACACATTTTATTTACGGTTATATATGGCGTCGGACATATGATTAAAGACCACACAGATATTGAGGGAGAAAACCCGCTGTTGCCACTTCATGGACTACTTTTTTTTTGATTAGCAGCAGGGATCTTTTATATCCACCATCCCAAAGACAGGATAGTACATACCATGGCCTTTGATGTACCAATTGTGGTGCACTGGCTGGTGTAAGAAATAGCCCAATCCCAAACCGACCGGCATCAAGCAAGTGCTTTACCACTGGGCTACGTCTCGCCCCCAAATACCAGAAAAGAGATTCATAGTGCATGTTTTAGATTTTAAGTTTTAAATACAGATATAATAAGGGTTTTTTTCTCATATATTTGGTCCTACAATTATCTGTTTGTAAAAGAGTAATGCAAACTGTTTTGAGTTTTGTCCTCAACTCATACCAAACAAATCTTAATTAATTACCATATTTCAAAATTACTTTTTCAAAATATATACTATTCATAAAATATATTAATTCCATACTCACTTGGGTAAGATGCATCTACATGTGTACAAATATTCCGCCATATGGAAAAGAATTTTAAAACCTTCCTTATATTCTTCCAAATCTATGTTCACTGTATCGTCATCCGAAAAACAACTGAAGACACCTTCACTAAACAGATCTTTATATACTCATTTACACTGTATATATACATCTCATCAGCAAACGCAATTACATTTTCATAAATTTTTTCGGTTAAAGCTGATAATAATCCAATGAATATTTGATTATAATGCACCATACAAATTCTCTAGGTAGTTCCTCCGTTTTGCTATTTTGTTTTTAGGCACACGAGAGGGTTTGTAATTGCAAATGCATGGTATTCATGAGTTCAGAAAGCAGTTCTGTGTGGTCCCAATAGAAATCTGATGTGATTATATAAACTAATCAATGTTCTCACGAGGCACATCGAGCTTGCTTCTTGGTTTAATGATAAAAATACTTGCGGATAATGTAAAAACTGAGTCCGTGTAAATCAAACAACAGGAGACCGATTTAACTCTGTGAAAATACATCAAGTGAAAACAAGAAGTCACGCATGATATATAGAGGATATTTCATTGTTTTTGTCAAATATGATTTATATCTCATCTTCACGAGATGTAATATAAATCATATTTGACAAAAAACATGAAATTTTCTATTTATTATATAACTTTTGGCAATTTACCTTTATTTTTTAAAATGCAAGCAGCAAAACAGTTCCGGCTTTCTTACAGTGAAGATAACACTTTCTACAATGACAATAACACATTATAGAGTGAAATAGTGAAATTTTCACTCTAAAATGTGTTATCGTCAATGAGTGACTTACAACACTTTTATTTCACGGATATTTTAATATATTTCACTAAATGTTATATAATATAATTTTTTCTTCAGCTGCTTGTAGAACCAATGAAGTGTCCCCATTTCCAACCAAAGTTAAGTCTCTTTTGTTAATTACCAACACCATTAGCATACATTGATTTATTAACCAGTAAAAAGTGATCTTTTACAGTGTTCGAACTAAGCACTTGTCCGTTTGTCCTGACAAGTGAATATTTGCTCGGACAAGCAAAATGTACCTCAGTTGTTATCCAGTGGACAGTTTCATTTTGCGCAATCAAAAATATGGTTCTTGTACTTGAATAAGACAAAACATTTATTTGGACAAGTGAAAATATTTGCGGACAAATAGATTTCTAGATGTACTTGTCCGGTGGACTAATGAAAAAGTTTGCTTATTTCTATTGCCGTTTTATATGCACCATCCCACAGACAGGACAGCACATACCACAGCCTTTGATATACCAGTCATGGTGCACTGGCTGGGTGACGAAAAAATAGCCCAATAGGGCCCACCAACGGGGATTGATCTTTGACCAACAGTGCATCAACTGAGCAGTTGACCATCCCTTCTAACCACTGCGCCCTGATTATTAGATCATGGTATGTGCTAATTAAAAAGGGTGATATGCATATCTTCTCCAAAATTTCACAACCTAGTTTTTTTTCAGTATAAATCTTCATCATCCATTGAGGATACATTCTCGATGTGCGGTCGGTGTGGGATCTATCCCCATCGGTGGGCCCATTGGGCTATTTCTCGTTCCAGCCAGTGCACCATGACTGGTATATCAAAGGCCGTGGTATGTACTACCCTGTCTGTGGGATGGTGCATATAAAAGATCCCTTGCTGCTAATCGAAAAGAGTAGCCTATGAAGTGGTGACAGCAGGTTTCCTCTCTCAATATCTGTGTGGTCCTTAACCATATGTCTAATGCCATATAACCGTAAATAAAATGTGTTGAGTGTGTCGTTAAATAAAACATTTCTTTCTTTCTGTTGATATATATGCTTGGCAATTTGTTAAGAAATGGGATACCAATGTGCAAAGCTGACGTTCTTAATGCAAGGCTCAGACTACCAACTGCCAACAGAATGTTGGCCAACTTTCTGCTGTCACAACTTTTACGACGGTCCAGTTGCTAGTCTGAGCACACTTACAACTCTATTTTCATCATATACGACTCCTACAATGGCCGTCATATCTGATTTAAAACTGAATCGAGACCAACATTTGTTGCTAGTCTGAGCGCACATTACAACTCAATGCAACTGTCGAGTTGGCCAACTTTATGCTGGCAGTTGACAGTCTGACCCTAGCATAAAATAATTATCTTTACTTCTATGCCATGGCTTGAAATTAGGGACTCAACTTATAGTGAAATAACTATATTAAACGCATTGTCAAAAGCGATAATTTAATATTTGTATTAGATGCCAGAAACCAAGTATCAGGTAGCAACTGTATACAAAGAAATAATTGATTCTGCCATAACATTTTTAACAGCAAATCATTTTATGTAAATAACTGTTGACTTTTTGCTACTGGCTAGAATGCAGGTACTTGAATTTACATTAGCTATCACTGAATTTATGTCGCATATTTTCCTTTTTCAAGTGACAAAATAGATTTTTCTCATTGTTCAAACAAATTTGGATTAAAGGAATATAAAGAAACTCTTAAATTCTATTATTGTAAGTCGAGTGCAAACAGCTTACAAGTAACAGCAGGAGCACATGTATATAGATGTATATAAGTACCTTTCAAACTGATATATACCGGTATATATGTACACAACATATGTCACAGGCTTGATATGAACATGTATGACTTTCAGATCAATCGCAAAATATTTGTAGCAATGGTTGTTTATGACAGAAGTCAAAGCGACAGACCCTATTATTTAAACACTATCATATTTTTTACTATTAAAGAGTCGTTTTTGTTAACTGAAATCAGACCTCAATTACATTTTATTGTTTAGATTATCCATTTCCATACATTTGAAGTGTTTCTGGTCATCCTGGTGTTTATACAAATGCACGTACCTTTGAGAAGTAATGATTATTATTTCCCCACATTAATGTCAAACATTTTTTATTCACCCTGTTGTATGTTTATTTAAAAGTGTTACAGGTTTGTAGAATAATCAGACTTGGCTTCCATTTTCATGGGTTTAAATGAGGGTCTGCGAATTTAAGCAATATAGACATCATGTAAACACATCCACAACCCCCCCCCCCCCCCCCCCCCCCAAAGATTCCATTAAAATGTGTGTAATTAATTACAACAAGGGGCTCTATGTTTGCAATTACTAGCATTTTCATGAGCATACTAACTGTATGTAGTCAGCCTGTGGTGGTGTGGTGTGGTTAGGAGGGTATTGTCAGCATAATACTTTAAAAAGGAAAAAGTAAAAAAAAACTATCTCCACATTTGTTTTGTATACACTTTTAGCAGACAAAATTAATAGGTATAGCAGCAGGGTTCACACTGGAACAAATTTTGGATTAGCCAATTTTTAAAAATGTAGAGTATTTCCTTAAAATTTATTAAAATGTGTTTAATCTGAGGTATTTTTAATTAGCCTATTAAAGACTCAGTTTTGTAGCCATTTTGTATAAAAATTAGCAATTGGCTAATTTGGCAAGTGTACATGGTGAGGCCTGGGACAGTAAAGAACAGTATTCTTTGTATGATCAATGTAAAAAAAGAAAACCCCCAGATAGTATATAAAAAAGAAACAGTATACATGTAGTTTGTATGTGTTATATATATGTTCATGTAAAGTGCTTCCTCTGACAGTATACAGGTGCATGTATTGATGGTTCCTTATTAGCACAATCTGCAGTGCATAGGACTCTTAACCAAATGGTTCTGGGTTCAAAACCTCTCAGTGGAGGTTCATTTTATGTGTTAAGTATATTCAAGATATATCTACCAGTTTTATTATATTATGATCAAGATTGATAAAACAGAATGCAAACTGTGTTCTCAGTTTGCAAACCCCCCCTCCCCCCCCCCCCCCCCCAAAAAAAAAACCTAAAAAAAACCCACACATACATTTCTTCAAGTTAACTTTCCTGAATGAAATGGAAAATTAATTAGTTTTAACAATGTTCCTTTTAACAAAAAAAATTACTACTGGGTAACCCTGATTAAAATTAATTTAAAAAAAGAAGAAATGCTCAATATACAAGTCTTATTTCTATACTCACTATGATAGAAAGAAATAAGGGATCACACCAACACTAACAGGAAAGAGTCACTTAATTCAACCAAAAACGCTCATCCATAGGAACATCAGAAAGACAAACCTGTTACTGACATTGAATTCCACAATACTGACATCCAATCCCGTATTACATCTTTGTACGGTGGCGTCGTGGTTAGGCCATCAGCCTACAAGCATTACAGGTAATGGGTTTGGATCCTAGTCAAAGCATGGGATTTTTAATCCAGATACCGACTCCAAACCCCGAGAGAGTGCTCCGCAAGGCTCAATGGGTAGGTGTAAACCACTTGCATCGACCAGTTACAATATCGTACCAAGTTTCTTTCTCTCAGCATAAAACAAGTAATGCTACTTTAAAAGGAGATCGATGCTTCATTGAATGTCCTTGTTATTGAATTGATTGTTTTTTCATTTGACAATAACTAGCTGTTTATAATTAAATCTAAAAATAAGACCACTGATTACACTGTTATGTTGCTACATAGTGATCAAAACATCCATATTTAATACACAGACAACATAATTATGTAGAGGCTGTATAAAAAAAGAAAGAAAATGAAAACAGAAAAACCAATGGTTGCATGTTTTCAGTGAACCCCATGTTTACAGTGGAACTCATTATTGGTAATATTTAATCACCTCAGTTGAGTATCACTGAGAATACTGCCATATTTAAAGCAGCAACCTCTAATATTTTAACAATTATTTAAGAACTATTTAATAATAAAAAACAGAAAAATTAATGAATGAATGTTTAACAACACCCCAGAACAAAAAATATACATCGGCTATTGGGTGTCGAACAAATGTAAGTAAAAAAAAAAGAAAGAAAAAAAGTGGGGTGTGTTTATTTTGTTCGGGGGAACAAAAGGAAGTCTGAAAACTCATGATAGTCCCTTTAAGCTACAATATACACAGTGTAGTATGTAAAGGGTTACACTGCCTTTTAACTATAGGAAATGTTTTTTTTTATTTAACGACACACTCAACACATTTTATTTACGGTTATATGGCGTCAGACATATTGTTAAGGACCACACAGATATTGAGAAAGGAAACCTGCTGTCGTCATTTCATGGGCTACTCTTTCAGATTAGTAGCAAGGGATCTTTTATATGCACCATCTTACAGACAGGGTAGTACATACCCCAACCTTTGATATACCAGTCGTCTTGTCTGTGCATTTTATTAATTGTCTTTGGTATAAACATTATATGATAAATATACGTCTACCACGTTTAGTATTAAGCTTATATATGTGATGTTAAAACAACTTCAGAACAAAACATGTTCTTGATTCAGTAATTAATATATGGTAATCAAGATATTTTGAGAAATACAGATATATATGTTGTAGACATACATGAGCATGTATCCTTAAATTTTATTTCCAACAATCCTTCCTCCATGTTAATTAACAAAATTTAATAACCATCTTTTATACCATTCCCACATATATTAATGTTAATTCCAAAAAGGACCAACAATAGGCAAATAGATATTTTTAAGGGTTAACTGCATGACTGCCGAATTTCCGTTTGTTTATAAATATAAAACAGCCAAATTGTTTACTTAATCAGTGGTGTAGGAAGGTGCCAAAAAGGGGGGGGGGGGGGGGGGGGAACACTTTTATATTTACACACTTTTACACTATTATAAAGCAAAATATTTGAAAAGTAGGGGGACACATGCCCCCCTTGCCCCCACACCAGCTTCCTATGCCAGTGTTAATTTGTTTTTGTGTGATATGATCAGGTTGTCTATACTTCACCTCTTCTAAATATACTCTTCAAAAGAAGAAACGCAAAACCACATTGTCGTAACATTTGGAGAATTGATTTAATTATTGAATGGTGAGTCCGATAATTACCAAATGTTGCAGGATTGTTCACAATTCACTCTAGTCCATTGTGAGTAAGTGATAGGACACACCACCAAGGTCAAGGTCATCTGGAGTCAATACCGGGTGTGGCCTCCGCGTGTGTTGACAACTGCCTGGCACCGCCTGCCCATTGAAGCAACCAGAGTACGGATGACGTCCCGGGGGATGGTGGCCCACTCGGCCTGCAAGGCTGCTGCCAGCTCGGGCAGGGTCTGGGGCTGTGGTTGTCGCTGTCGGAGGCGTCGGTCCAACTCGTCCCATAAATGCTCAATTAGGTTCAAATCCGGTGATATCGATGGCCAAGGAAGGACATTAATGTTGTTGTTCTGTAGGAAAGCCGTTGTGAGACGTGCTGTGTGAGGCCTGGCGTTGTCATGTTGGAACACTGCGTTGGCGTTGGCCATAACTGGAACGATGTGTGGCCGGAGGATCTGGTCAATGTAGCCCTGTGCATTCAGGTTGCCCTGCACGTGGCCCGGTCAGTTCTGCCAGTGTGTGAGATGGCTGCCCACACCATGACACTACCCCCGCCGAATCTGTCCACTTCCTGCACGCAGTTTGCCGCATAACGTTCACCACGACGCCTATACACGCGACATCTTCCATCATGACGTCGGAGCAGAAATCGGGACTCGTCACTGAACCACACCTGTCTCCATCGCAGTTGAGGCCATTGTCGATGAATCTGGCACCACTGCAGTCGGAGTCGACGGTGTTGTGGTGTTAAGATGACACCTCGAACTGGACGTCTGGCACGAATTCCTACCTCACGTAGGCGGTTCCGTACGGTCTGGTCGGATATGCTGCGCAAACCTGGTATTGCTGCGGCTGTGGAGGTGGCAGTAGTCAATCGTTCCCGAAGGTGGCGTACCCGGATGTAGCGGTCCTGCCCGGGGGTAGTGACCCGTGGTCGACCGGATCTAGGGAGGTCACATGTTGATCCATGTTGCTGGTAACGGTCCCACAGTCTGGAGATGGTGCTTGGGGACACATGGAATGCCCTGGCAACGGCCGTTCTGGATTCGCCTGCGTCTAGTCGGCTGATGGCATTGTTTCTCTGCGGTTCACTGAGACGTGGCATGTCCTGCATTGTCAACTGTCGGCCAGATACAGAGGCCAGGCAAGAGAACACCCTGCACTTTTATACTGTCGGTGTTCATGTTGCACGTGCAGACAACGCACGTGCAGTGGTGACATGGTTTGCACGTGGCTGCGTTTTTGCGAATATTCACATTTTGGAACTTTATTGTACGGTAGCTGCGTTTTATCGAATGTAACCGTGGGAATGTGTTTGGGACATGCAATGACCTTATATTCACAAAGCATGAACCGGTAGGAAACATAAAATCGGAGTTATAACCCATTTGTACCCTTTTGCGTTTCTTTTTTTGAAGAGTATATGTGTACCAATGTGATTATTAATGGACCGAAAGTACGAGACATATTGTAAACAAGTACATGATGTCGCTGACCAACTCTACACAATCTTGGGCTGCAGATCAATAGAAACACAATAAATCACACCCTATAATGGACGCAATCCACTTTTTATCAAGGCTGTGATCTGAGAGAGCTCCCTGTTACAGACACCAAATAAACAAGCCATTAACTACAGCATCCCGTTAACAAAGGCTAAATTAAAAACTATACTCCCTATCATCGTTATGCCCACACAGATATATTGAACAAAAAACAAAAATGCAATGATTAATTTACTTGTCTCCAATTTAATTTAATTTAATTTAATTTAATTTATTTTATTTTTAAATATTCAGTTTGAATTCCATTAGTTTGTGTTTGAACAATATCCTGTGAATATTTAGGTCTAATTTGAATTTTTTTTACTAATTAAATCATGAATAAATAAATATATATATATATATATCATATAATATCTTACATTTTCAGTGCAATCAAAGTATGTGATATTTTTCAGATCAGATATTTTAAGAATTTGATAACTTTGCAAATTAGATGTAAATTAATCAAGGTCACAGCACTAGGTTTATTGAAATTTAAGCAAATGTACTTGTGTGACACTCCATAATTGATGTATGCATTCATAGTCATCGAATAAAAACATTTCAATGGCAATTTGACACTGAAAGCTGCCCTAGTTTATTTTGATGTAAGGACATATATAACGCCACATATTCTTACGTCATTTGAATATCTAGTAATGTCAGACAGGAATTAAAGTTGCATGTACAGTTTACAAAAACACGTTTATTAAGCTTGATAAAGATATGATAAAGAGATTATTACCCTCATGTATTTTGGTATTGCATAATACAATTTTTATTCCCAATATATGATATTGATGATACCGAAAAACACTCTGGTAATAACCTCCCTCCCTCCCTCCCTCCCTCCATATATATATATATATATATATATATATATATATATATATATATATATATATATATATGAAATAATTGGTTACTGTCTTAAGATATCGGCTTTATCCTGTGAAGGTTAGAATAGCGAATACAGTGAGGCTCTCCCGAGCTGCATTTGCCATTCGACCTGAGCAAATACAGCTGATATTTTAAGACAGTAGCCAGTTATTTCTTTTATCCTGCAATCCTATGGGAATATTCGAAAAATCATGATTTATTCTAGTTTTGTATAAGCAAATCGAGTTTTGTCAACCTAGCATTATTTGTAAGACGCTAGCTACATTCTGTCACATTAAAAAAGCATTTCTAAACTAATTCATAAATAAATCTACAAGTTTTGTACTGTTATCACAAAACTAAAAGTTATTTGTATTTACTGTACTTCAACAAATGATTTAAAGAGTATGTTTACTGAAAACTACTCTGAAATACTCGAATCGAGTCGGGCTTATGTCACGTGATCTATATTTTTGGTCAGTGACCGAAAATATAGAGATTTATCTAGTCATCATATCTTTCCAATGTATACAGTGATTGCTGGATAAATTAAAATATTAGTGTTATATTCGTTTCTTTTTGTATATCCAACCACAATTCCTTACACACTTAAAAGTAACAGAGACACTTATTTTTATTTTTTTTAAATACAGTAAATAAACAATCCATTAGTTAATTAATAGCATCACATTAGCAAATAATAACCCATAGCTGTACTTACTATCAGTTATAACCCATGTTATACCTTATACAAATATATCACCCAAACCGAAAATAAAATATTGCAAATAAACAATCCATTATTACGCATCCCATTAACAAGGAACAACCAACACCAACTCTGTCATTGTTATAGTCTTAAGTTATACCTGACTCAAATATATAAACCAATAATTTCTTAAACATCCATAAGGTAACAGACACAGCTACATGTACTTGCAATGCAAAACAGAAAATAAAACTATATATCAAATAAACAATCTATCAGTTAAATTAGCATCTCGTTAGCAAGTAACAACCAAAACCAACTCACTATCAGTTATACCCTATGTTATACCTTATATGCAAATATATTAACTATTACTAAACACACTGAAAGGTAATAGAGACAAGTAAAGCAAAACAGAAAACAAAAATATAGCTAATAAACAAACCATTAATTAGTAAACATTACCCAAACACCACCAAAAACAACTCACTACCATTGGTACATGTATACCCTATGTTATACTGTATACAAATATATTAACCAACAATTACTGAAAGGTAATGGAGACAATCAAAACAAAACAGAAAACAAAAATACAGCTAATAAACAATCCATTAGTTTGTAAACATTAACTAAAAACCTCTAAAACAAGCTCCCTGTTATCATATATTATACAACACACAAATTACACCATCAACCAACTATAGTATTTTTAACACACTTTTGAAAAGTAATACGAACATTAAATCAAAACAGAACATAAAAATATTGCTAATAAACAATCCATTTTTTTGTAAACATTAACCAAAAACCTCTCCAAAAACTCCCTATTATGATCTAATATAATATAATATAACATACACAAATTACACCATCAACCAACTATAGTATTTCTAACACACTTGAAAACTAATATGGACATTAAATCAAAATAGAAAAATAAAAACTACAGCAACAAAGATACAACCTGGTGGCCATTCCGCTACCGGCAGATCAAGTACGGCACACTCGCTATTGAACAATAGCATCTGACAGTTGCAGCTGATAGTGTGTCAGCCCGGACCCTACCGGATGGCGGGACTATGAGCACAGAAAGTGTATGCACGTAAAGTCCAGGCACTTTGTGGAATCCGTGCTAAGGCAGCGGTGGACAACAAGTTAATGTTTCTTTACAGGCAGCAAAATTGTTTTTATACCATTAGGAGAGATCAATAAAGAAAGTCGCAATTGGTAGGAGTCTCCGTTTGCCTTATGGCTTATTGCTGTACAGAGCCCACATGCAGTTGGTGCGCGAGTCTTCGAGCGCGGATGGTGAACACAAAAAAGTACACTGTGACATGGTTTTCACGGGAATCAATCACAACCAGATAGGACGCTATATATATATATATATATTGCGTACGGTGTGCTGTAGCTGATCGAGCAATTGTTTTCTGGCCGCTAGACGCAGTGGCCCACAGGTTATACACATACACCGCGACAAATTAATACGATGGCCAACCGCTGTGGATATCGTTATAGATTCAATGTGAAAACTGTCACCTAGGTATAGTAACGTACATGTTGCAGCTATAGTTTGATAATAAAATATGGCATATGTATACACTGTGGCTATATAGTTTTATTAAAACATATACGCCAGATAGCAGATAGTTTAATTAAAAAAACCCCAACATATATTGTTAAAGTTAAAAGTTTGTTTTGTTTAATGACACCACTAGAGCACATTGATGTATTAATCATCAGCATTTGGATGTCAAACATTTGGTCATTTTGAACACATTTTCTTAAGAGAAAACCCGCTACATTTTTCCATTAGCAGCATGGGATCTTTTATATACACTTTCCCATAGACGGGACTGAATATACATTTTTTGTACCATGGCCCTAAAGGCTGGAAGGTGCTGCAAAGAGCTTTTTTTTTTATCATTGTGTAAAGTTAACATTTATTTTAAGACATTGCTAACACACAACTGATTAATTAATCAATGGGTATTGGATGTCAAACATTGGGTAATTCTGAGACACGTAGTCTTCAGAGAAAAAACAAAACCTGCTAAATTTTTTCCATTATATAGTAGAAAGGAATTTTTTTGTTATATGCACACCGGTCTTAGACACATCTGCCAGGGAATTCCGGAGAATGTACCCAAGACAGGTGTGCTTCAACCTTCAGTGGATGTAAGCTCATCTCAAATGGTTGATTGATTGATTGATTATATGCACTTTCCCAAAGACAGGACAGCACATACCACAACTTTTGATGTAATAAGAGGAAAAAACCAATCATAGAATGTGTCGATCCTACAACCCAAGCATCTCAGGTATCACTGTGTATGTCGGTTCAAACCCAAGGTGAGCTTGAACAGCTTAGTATAGGGAGTAAAGTGTGCTTTGTTTAACGACACCACTAGTGCACATTGATTTATTAATCATCGGCTATTGGATGTTGGATGTCAAACATTTGGTAATTCTGACATATAGTCTTAGAGAGGAAACCCGCTACATTTTTCCATTAGTAACAAGGGATCTTTTATATGCACCATCCCACAGACAGGATAGCACATACCATGGCTTTTGATATACCAGTCGTGGTACACGGGCTGGGATGAGAAATAGCCCAATGAACCACCCAACGGGGATCGATCCCAAACCGACTGCGCATCAAGCGAGCGCTTTTTACCACTGGGCTATGTCACACTCAGAATCCTTTCGGGTAGAGGATGTTGGCCAAATGGTGTATCTGGTTATAGATCTTTATTATATTATAAACACCTCAGGTATGTCAGTTCAAATCCAAGGTGAGTGTTAACAGCTTAGTGCAGGGAGGGTTAACATCAGCATATTCGTCTTCTCTCACATTAACCCATTAACCTCTGTCGTGGACAGACAGACCAGATTGTCAAGGTGTGCACAGAGGACATTTAATTATACATGCTTGGATACAAAAACAAAGTAAAACCAAATAACAAACATATTGATCCAACAAAATTATTATAGACTTTTACATAAAATCTCTCGATCCCATGACTGCGTGACTGCAGTTTGGTTTTAATGATTACTGAATGCAGGTTATTAAGCTGGCCAGGAGGAATAACGGAAAACAATAAAATCTACCATAATCAGATAGTTTGGTTGTCATATACACAAATAGATTTTTTTTTGGAGAAAATAACATTGATCTAAATGTTCTCTGCAAATATCAAGCCCACTTGTTAGATTCCCCTTTTGTTAACAACATGTAGCTAAAGTATAACTACTAATGAAATTTATACCTCAACATTATTTTTAACACCCTCATTTATAAAACATTTTAACAACTTCATTTATATTTGACATAAAGTTAAAAGTAACTGCTAATGATTTTAGCCTAAAATATATATATATAAAATGTATATTGTCGGTGAAATGACAAAAGGTCGTAACTACGCTTTTGGTGAGAAATCACTTTTTGGAATTTCCAGAGTTAGAATGTTCATATTCTGCTTTTGTCAAAAGATCGTAACTATCGGCCTATTAGAAAGTGGTTGACTGTCACATGACAAATAGTCGTATTATAACTGGTCCAATAAACAAAATGACAAAATGTCGTATCTACAAAGCGGGAAGTTAGAGTGTGGACATGGCGCTCAGCATTGCATTATTTTCACATATTACATGGATTACATGTAAGTAAAACCAGTTAGTTACACATGTATGTGTATTTAATCCATGTACAGATCTTGCCTCATTCCTTCAACCTGTGTTAAATTCTAGATCAAAATGTCGTAACTGACATTTTCAACGACATTTCAGGTGTAAAATGTCTTAAGTACATTTGTAGACCTGACACATAGGGTAAAACTTCCTAATTTCGGATGTAGCCATAACTATGGTACACCCACTATTAAGTAGTTATCACTATTAACTGTTAATATGTTCGCATAACAATGACTATAACAAAATAACGTATTCTTCGAAAAATATTCAGTTTTTTTGCTCTCCTGTAAAATTTTGAAAAGTATAGTTACGAGGTTTTGTCATTTCGCCGACGATATATAACATTTCTATAACGGCCTTCTTTTCTTTTTTTTCTTTTTTTTTTTACAAACAATAAAACATCAACAATTAAAAGTTCCTAATTACAAAGTTTCTAACAACCGCATGTTTACAAAATTTCTAACAGCCTCAATTACAAAAATTTCTAATTCATTTATAAACTTTCTGACAACAGCATGTTTACAAAATTCCTACCAGCCTCAATTATAAAATTCTAACAGATTTGTTTACACTGGAACACAATACATGATTTGCAATTTCTAATTCATTTACAAAGTTTCTGACAACAGCATGTTTACTAAATTCCTACCAACCTAACAGATTTGTTTACACAGGAATGCAATATATAATTTGCAATTGTCTTGTTGACTAAATTCTTATCGATTTCTTGTCTCAGTTTTTAAAGATCAAACGAAAGATGATACTGTTACATCTTGGTAAAGCAACAGACAGCAACACACAGTAGATGTCGTTATCTGCCTGTCCACAAGTTGTCAGCACCTGATCAACCTGGCAGGTGCATAAACAATGGAAGATATATTCAGTAAAGTTTAATAATTAACCACACATGAACTTGACAGCAATTGTATCATCCAGGTGACAAAGAAACAACTATGACAACAACAGGCAGCCTGAGAGTACTGCTAAAGCAATACTTGTCCCCTACCAGGCATAACAAATTTCACATATCTCCCAAGTTCATGGGTCATAACTCTGTGAAAGTGGATCACCATGAAAGTTAAAACTTGATCTATAACTGTATGTGATAAAGCTATACACAAAATTCCAGCTCAATATCTTGAGGAAGTGCAAAAAAACCTAAAACATTTGGAAAACAAATTTTCATATCTCCTAAGTTAACAGCCTTAGAGTAGTTAAAAATGGGTAAATCGCCATGAAAATCAAACTTGATCTGTAACAGAACATTATACTGCTAAATACAAAATTTCAGCTCAATATCTTGAGGAATTGCAAACAAACTGTCCAGAAAACAAATTTTCCTATCTCCTATGTTAACGGCTATAACTGTTTCAAAATGGGTAAATCACCATGAAAGTTAAACTAATTAGAACATGATAAAGCTATACACAAAATTTCAGCTCAATATCCTGAGGTATTGTGTAAAAACAATGTCCGGAAAACTATATGTGGGACAGACGGATGGATATACGAATGGACAGACAAACAGACAGAAGGAGGGATATACGAATGGACAGACAAACAGACAGAAGGAGGGATATGAAAATTATATAGTTCCTTCTAGTTGGACTGGTGTGGGACTAATAATAATATGTTCAGCTGAAAACAACAATTGGTGTATCAATACAACGATGCAGAATGAACAAAACATCTTGGTAGGATCAAAAGGCTGAAAAATCACATCCTATCCTACAAGTGCCATAGTGGTAGAAATAATGCAGTCGATGTATGGCTATAATTATCATGAATCCTAGCTTGACCATCATGCTTCTGAAAATAACCAGTAATTATAACGGAGATGAAACAGAACTAGGGCATTGTGTATGTTAATCACCGACTGATTTGCTTCAAACTTGTACTATTTTTAATTAATCAAGAACCTATCTGTATACTAGCTGAGTGGGTGGCCAATAACTGACTGCAGAAAACAAAATCAGATAAAAGATAAATGTCTTGTATTGTTTATATCTGTGTCACATACATGTATGCTCACCATTGTGTAGCTTTGAAAACCAAAAACCCAAAAAAAATATATATACAGTGACACCTCTCAAAACTGGACCCTCTGTAAACCAGGTATTCCTTCAAAACTGAATGTTTTACAGAGTCCCGTTTAAAAAACCAGTACATAACTTAACCTCTCTAAACTGGATACCTATTGAAACCAGACAATTTTCTTGGTCGCAAGAGTGT
The DNA here is from genome assembly GCF_016097555.1 of Gigantopelta aegis. NCBI lineage: Eukaryota > Metazoa > Mollusca > Gastropoda > Neomphalida > Peltospiridae > Gigantopelta > Gigantopelta aegis. The sequence continues at coordinate 36,919,754 of NC_054702.1, forward strand.
CCGGTTTAGAGGGGTTTCACTATATATCTGTTGTTAAATAGTGGGTTGGTAGGTCAACAGGTGATTTAAAAACAGAAAATAGTTTCCACCTTGAAAAATATCCTTGTACAACATAGTCGCAAGCTTGTAAAGAAACACAATTTTTTTATGGTTATAGTGTGAATGAGAAAGAGTAGATTTTTTTTTTTTAGCACATACCACGTGGGATAGCACATACCACAGCCTTTGATATACCAGTCATGGTGCATTAGCTGGAACGAGAAATAGCCCAATGGGCTCACTGATGGGGATCGATCCCAAACCGACTGCACATCAAGCGAGCGCTTTACCACTGGGCTACGTCCTACCCCGAGAAAGAGTAGATGTCCAACACAGAATCATATAGATGTGAAGTACAGCTCAATACTCAGTGGGAATGCAATTTTACCAGTAATCACATTTCTGTAACTGAAACTTATGGGTATATCCAATTAGATCCCATAACTTCAGTTTTTAAAATAAAGAAGAAAACATCTAGTGTCTGTCCAACAGGGAACATCTTTTTTCATACTATTTATTTCTAAGCACAGTTTTGTAACTTGCATACAAAAATAGTATAAAAAAATATTTCCAAAACACTTTTACTTTTCCTCTTACCGTACATCAAACCAAACTGAAATTATTTACAAAAAAACAGTGTTCAAGTAACATTTAAAAAACAAAAACACTTTGAATATCCGACAAATAATCATATTATTTATTAAATTCAAATTCTAAGTGACCTAGCACACTGTAAACAAATATCAATTTAAAAAATGCATTCTCTTGGATTCCAATGATGTAATATTCCAGGAATCCAAATGAGATCTGATAATAAAAATAAGCCTTGTAAAGAAAAATATTTTGAGAGCATAAGATCAATCCCAAACCCAACCACTGGCCTTAATAGATAAGAGACTGGGCTTTGGATGGACATGCTAGAACCTTGATAGAATATAGGGTATCAGGGCATTTCCCTGCCCCCCGGTCATTTCTGCTCCAAGTCATTTTCACCCAGTCATTTCACCCTTTGTCTTAGAATACAGACACAAATATACAGTTCTAGACATTAAGATCCTTGTCCCTGTCTAGCATTCTGCCTGCACCTTACCTTATCATCTTGCGGGTCTTCACAGGAGACCCAGCTCTTCGGACTGATGCGGGTGAAGATCCGACGGAAGAGCGTGAATCGTCAAGCGAGCGTTTCTGGAGATTCTGCATGTTTCCTCTCAGTTCCTCGTCCACCGAGCCGACACGCTTGTAGCTCTTGGAAAACGCTTCCTCGTCATCGTCCTTCTTGCGGTTGAAGCACCAGCTACACAGGACCGTGCCCAGGACCAGACCGATGATGGCGCCGCAGGAACCAACAATCACCAACACCACCTGGCCTACATCCTCCATACCTGGAACAAAAACAGAAATAAAATAATACATTTTTAAAAATAAGTTTAACTTTTTATCCTATAATTCTGTAAATCAGATGCATCAGTTGGCCAGCATTCTCCAAATCTGGAACCAAAAAAATAAAATAAAAATAATAAAATAATAAATAAGTTAAACATGTTATCAGAAAATTCTGTAATCAGATACATCTGGCCAACATTTTCCATATCTGGGATCAAAACAAAATTAATAATAAAATATAAAATACTGGCTAAAATATTGGCTAACATACTCCATATCTGGAAAGGAAAAAAAAAGAAAGAAAAAAAAGAGAAGTTAAAAATGTTATCCTAAAATTCTGTAATCAGAAACACCAATTTTGGCTAGCATCCTTCATAGATGAAAACAAAAGTTTAAATTTTTATAATAAAGATCTATAACCAGATACACCATTTGGCCAACATCCTCTATTGCTGGAAACAAATTAATAAGAAATAAAAAAATTTAATTGGATGAGTTTGGTTGAATCTTTCTAGATATAATATTTACAGTTGTTAACATTGTTAGTTTGGTGTTTATAGGTGTATTGCTCTCACTGACAAAATCACTAACACATTTGACATCATATTTCTGTACATAGCAGAGTACAGAGGATGTTTTCACAAAGTCATGAAGGTATCCTTCCATGAATCACTGACAAGTCATTTGTCTCTACGATAATGGCCACACGCCAAGATGATACCACTTTGACAAATCCAAATTTGTTCAAAACAGAGTTCAATGGATATTTTTACAGTTGAGGTGGCATGCACTCATGAATCACTGTCAACCAGTAATGATACCCTAGTTTTCTGAAAGGTGAGCCTTACTCTGTCAAATGGTTACGAAAGAGAGAAAAAAAAAGAGAAAGTTAAACCACCTTCATTTCGCTATTTTGGATCCCTGAAAAGGACAATTTTAAGTAGTTAATTAAAACATAATATTTGAAAATTCCTCATACATTTGTATATGTAAAACAAGATTAAAAAAAAAATTAACCAAAAACTAAAACATTCTGTCAAAATAACCAACCAACTAGATATTTTCAAAAATATGCATATATCCCTTGTGGAGCAAAAACTGCTTAATTTACATTCGCAGGAGACAAAATGTTGAAATGATTCTTTTTCCTCCATTTTTATATAGTAAAGGTGTTAAAATAATTAACTTGGCTGCAGGAGACTTGTTCTTTGAAGTTCAGCAATGCCATGGTGTTTGACACAGACAGTCCCATGTTGCAGCTGATGATGTACTCTATTCACCGTGGTGCATTATTCACTACCTAATCACAGCAATCACACAGAACTGTGAGGTCGAGTCGGTCTAAACTGTTAATTCAGTGGCTTTCAAACAGAATTGGGTACAAAGTAAGTACATGTATAGTGGAAAGAGTACATATAGATGATGGAATTTTCAAAGTTCAGTATTAAAAACCCCATATACAATGGTTTCACTAAGAATTAAGTGCTCATCACTGGATGGACAATGTATGGATGGATTGGTGGATGGATGGATGGATGGATGGATGGATGGACAATGGATGTATGGATGGATAGACGAGTGGATGGATCAATAATGGATGGACAATGCATGGATGGATGGTGGATGGATGGATGGGTAGATGGATGGATGGATGGACAATGGATGGATGGATGGATGCATGTATGGATGGATGGACGAGTGGATGGATCAATAATAGATGGACAATGCATGGATGCATGGATGGATGAATGGATGCATGGATGCATGGATGGATGGATGCATGTATGGATGGATGGACGAGTGGATGGATCAATAATGGATGGACAATGTATGGATGGATGGATGGATGGATGCATGTATGGATGGATGGACGAGTGGATGGATCAATAATGGATGGACAATGTATGGATGGATGGATGGATGGATGGATGAATGGATGGATGGATGAGTGGATGGATAATAGATGGATGCATGGATGGATGGATGCATGGATGGATGGATGGACGAGTGGATGGATCAATAATAGATGGACAATGCATGGATGGATGGATGGATGGATGGATGGATGCATGGATGTATGGATGGATGGATGTATGTATGGATGGATGGATGGATGGATGGATGGACGAGTGGATGGATTAATAATGGATGGACAATGTATGGATGGATGTATGGATGGATGGATGGATGGATGGATGAATGGATGGATGGATGAGTGGATGGATAATAGATGGATGCATGGATGGATGGATGCATGGATGGATGGATGCATGGATGGATGGATGGATGGATGGATGGATGGATGGATGGATGGATGGATAATAGTGGATGGATAAATAGGGGGTGGTTGAACGGATCAATGGATGAATGGACATCTAATAAATATAGACAGATTAACGAATCCTTGAAAGGACAGGGAAGCACAGTTCGAGCTTCAAACAAGCAAACCAACAGAAAATGATTTTGTGCTATGTGTAATACAATTCTCAGGTTTATTGTAACTTAATGATTTTACCTGAACCAGGGCAATGACCACAAGGATGAAGCCCAGTTACACGTAGTATACCATATGAATAAGTAACAAGACAATTGGTGAATTTTCCCTCATTTCAGACAAAGGATAAAGATAAGCCAGTACATGTATTTGTATCATGATGAAGTAAGATTGGACTACATCTTAAAAAAACAATAACATCTTGTTACTTAATATCAATATGCCACTGTCTTGTGTTACCTAATAACATCATACACGGTCTCTGAACCCTCTGCCAGTACATAGCAGATGGAATAATTAATTTTTTCAGTAAAAACTGGCAAGAAAAACCCTGAACAAACATAACCTCATTAAAACAAATCTGTTACCTGTATTGCATGTTCTGTAAATGATTCTTTCAGCATTAGTTTGTATAACCTTAAGAATAGAAATAAATGTATTATCAACAGATTTTTATTTGTGGCTATATGGCGTCAGACAAATGGTTAAGGACAGGGAAAACTCACTGAGAATACTCATTTTGGCTATTATTTTCAATTAGGAGCAAGAGATCTTTAATATGCACCATCCCTAGAGCTAGGCGGTATTAATATTTCAGATATATTGTTATTTTGGGGGCGATTTACCACAGTATCAGTACAGTATTCGGTATTGACGTAATACTGATACCAATATTGAGCGGTATTTTTAGTATACTCGGCTTTCAATACATGCTCGAGTTGAGGCTCACCTGCTAAATTCATATTTCTCATTGACACAACAAAATGCATGTACATGTTTTTCTGTCGATTCTGAGGAAGAATGATGGCCATCCGATCTTCTTTTCAGCCATTTTGCTACCGTCAGATATATTGTTAGTACTTCACTAAATGGCAGGAAACCCTCGTCAATACCAAAATTTTGGTATTTTAAAATTTGCATGGTACAGTAAATCGATCTTGACATGATACCAATACCGAACGGTAGATACCTCACAGCCTTTCTTACACCAGAGGCAGAGCACTGAACAGGATGAGAATTTGCAGAATCAGCCCACTGATGGGAATTGATCCTAGATCAATCACACATTAGGCAAGTACTTTACCAATGGGCCATGTCCCGGATCGCCCCTTTAACCTTAATGAATAGAAACATTTTAGTAGAAGAGAATGTTATTTATGATAATTAACGCCTGATGCGGAGTTGGTCTATGATCAATCCCCGTCTGTGGGCTCAAAGGGCTATTTCTCATTCCAACCAGTGCAACACAAAGGCCATGGTATGTGCTATCCTGTTTGTGGGATTCCTTGCTACATAATGGAAAAATGTTAGCGGATTTCCTCTCTAAGACAATAGGTCAAAATGACAAAAATGCTGATGATTATTAAATCAATGTGCTCTAATGATGTCATTAAAAAAAAAAAAAACCCCAGATAACGAACAGTTTATATAATCTCAAAAACAAAAACACCTTATTACAGAGGATTTTGTGTATCAGCTGAAATTCTTATCTGCAGCTTGTCCGATTAGAACCACGATGACCTGGTAACGTGGTTACCAATCTGTACAGTTGTGTTGTCGGTGTGTAACATCATATACCGGTGATCACGACACAGAAATCAATCTGTCTGCAAGCTGAGATGCATTATATTTATTGCACCATTGATAGCCGTGTCTACATCTTCTAGATGGGAGTGGCACAATGTAGAAATGGGGATCAATGCTTTTGCCCGAGGTATGTTGGATCATAGGATTGATTGTGCTTGATGGATCCATCATGAGTCATTTTTTTTTTTTTTTCAACCATGTTTAATATTTTCAAATAGTTTTAAAGAATGAAAAATATTACTTAAAACACTGTGCTGACTTATGCCAGTGCACCACAACTGGTACATTAAAGACTGTGGTATGTGCTATCCTGTCTATGGGATGGTGCATATAAAAGATCCCTTGCTGCTAATCGAAAAGAATAGCCCATGAAGTGGTGACAGCGGGTTTCCTCTCAATATCTGTGTGGTCCTTAATCATATGTTTGACACCATAAAACCGTAAATAAAATGTGTTGAGTGCATCGTTAAATAAAACATTTCTTTCTTTCAAACAGCCACAGTTTAAAAAGTAATGATGTGTTGGTGAAGAAACTGTATTACGTTTCAGTTCACCGACAGCTTCGGTCACTGCCACCTAATACCGTCTGTGAACTTACGGTGAGAAGTGTACTCGACACATCTTGGATTCTGTGTCGTGTCCCTTGGAGCAGCTGACAATCTACCGGTATGTCCAAGTCATCCTGACCGTGCATATTTGTACAGCCATGCCAAGACCAGATGTGAATCGAATAAGGCCAATGGACTGTGTTAATTGGCATCTTTCGGTGAATGTCTTCACTTTGTTAGACCTATTCTAGAACATTTTGTCATCAGCTGTGACTTGACCGAATTGTGAAAATTATGGTCATTTGGTTTTTAAATGCCATCCTACTCCAGTTTTATTTTAACGGGTAAATTGTATACACATGCATCCTAAGAATCAAAAGATAGGATTTAGCCCAGTTGGTAGAGCACTTGCCTGGTGTGTAATGGGTCAGAGGATTGATTGTGTACTATAAACTTAGTATTTACCCCCATCCCATCCAGTTATTCACAACTGGTACATTAAAGACCATGGTATGTGTGCTGTTCCAACTATGTGACCAAATGGCAAAATAACCATATTTTAGACACCAAAAAGCAATAATTTAATGTGCTTAGATGCTTTTAAACAAACATTCCTTTCCTTTTTTTGCTGATTCCCAAAAATCTAAGTGGGGGGATCTTTTAAGTCTGCCATTCCATAACATATAGATAGAAGATGGTTAGGAGGAGCCTAAATGTTAACTGAGGAATGGTTGGGAGAGGCTATAATTAATATGATGGATGATTGTGAAGAGCCTAAAATGTGTATGAGGGGTGCTTAGGAGGAGCCTAAATTTTACATTTCATTTCATTTCAACTTATTTTCGTGCTTATATCCAATTAAGGTTCAAGCACACTGTCCTGGACAAACACCTCAGCTATCTGGGCTGTCTGTCCAGGGCAGTGGGTTAGTTGGTGCTGGTTAGTGGTTAGTGAGAAAGAAAAGGGTCTTACACCCATTGAGTCATTAAAATTCGCTCTGGGTAGGAGCCGGTACCAGGCTCTGAACCCAGTATCTACCAGTGTTACATTCAATGACTGAGGCCGGTGTTTTACATTAATGGTGATGGAGTTGAAGAACATTTTCAGAGTTCTGGAATCACATGGGGAAGAAAAAGAATCTTAACCAGAGAAATAAAACTCATAATTTCTCATTAATTATTATGCATTGGTCTAATGTACTATACTATTGGACAACTTGGTGCTAATTACAAACCAATGACTATGTTGGTGCTAAGTATGACATCATCACCATCTGGCAAACATACACAATGGTGTCACATAGTTTAAAACATTTGCATTTATTGCTACTCACTCAGTTTTTATTGCTAAATTTGTATTAAAAATGCTCTTTCAAAACAATTCATTAAAACAGGGTTTCTAGATTATGGTAGCCTCACTCCCATGTCTAGTGATATTCAATGTTGGGCTAGTAAATAACTACTATTGCCATGCCCGGCGGCTAGTGAATTTTTTGCGTCAAATGTTGCAGTTAAGCCTATTTTGTAAATATGAATATCCTGCCCCCACCCCAACCCCCCAATCTTAGTGTGTTTATGCTCTATCTCCCTCTTTAGGTGACATTTGATTCTTACTATTATTTAGTAAAACTGTATTAACTTTAAGTAAAGTAGGGCTAGTGAGTTTTTAATGGAGGCTAGTGAATTTTTAAAATCGCTGATCCCATGGCTAGTGGATTTTATAAAAATTCTAGAAGCCCTGATTAAAAAATTTTTTAACACAATAAATAGAACTTAGGATTTAAAAAATTTTTTTATCTGTAAGCGTGAATAAAATACAAAGTTATAGCGATATGGAGAACAGGTTTAAATCAATTCTATAAAGCAATAAATAGAACTTAGGATTTTAATTATTTATTTTTTTATCTGTAAACGTGAATAAAATACAAAGTTATAGCAATATGGAGAACCGGTTTACATCAATTCTATAAAGCAATAAATAGAACTTAGGATTTTAATTATTTATTTTTTTATCTGTAAACGTGAATAAAATACAAAGTTATAGCGATATGGAGAACAGGTTTACATCAATTCTATAAAGCAATAAATAGAACTTAGAATTTTTTTTTTTTTTTTTTATCCTGAACGTGAATAAAATACAAAGTTATAGCAATATGGAGAACATGCAGGTTTAAATCAATTCTATAATGCTCATGAGAAGTAAAAATTATTTCACTTGCGACATAAAACTTGATAATAACTGCTAACTTGTTTATTATTATGTAATTACAAGTGATATATATAATGTCTGGGGAGGTCTGCGTAATTATTTCGCAACATACGGTTGGTTTAAATAAATTTTATTTTGTAGGCAGTAGTTATATAAAAAAAATTACTCCCCTCAGTGAGAATGTATTTAATGACATTTGATGAGCAAACATACAGCTCAGCATATAATCAATAACTGCATCAGTTCTAAAGATTACACTGTCAGAGGTTTTCAAAGGATACTTCTCAGTGCGCAAGATTTATCTGAAGTTATTTAATTAAAATGTCCAGGCTTTATTTGGGGCACTGACATCTACCTTTAAGCTGCAACTGCAATGTATACACATGCACAAAGAAGTAATTATGTTTTTAGAGGATATTCCATGTTTTCTGTCAAGTATTATTTATATCTCATGAATTTGACATCCAATAGCCGAGGATTAACAAACCAATGTGCTCTAGTGGTGTCGTTAAACAAAACAATCTTTATGTCTCATGAAATGAAGTCCACAATTCTATCACATGAGTTCTGCCTATATAGTCAGTTTGAGTCAAAAGGGAATTGATGAATTTGCATATAACTATAAACTAAATAATGCTAAAACTCATAAGCCCATACCAACTCTCATAGCTTACCGGTAGTAATAAAAACTTTTTTCTTAAATTACCATCAAATTATATAGATTAAATCTCATTTTTAATACAGGGGTGAAGACAAAATGTTACAACAGCCAAGGTACATGTATGCACCTTCATCTGCATTATTACTGACACAATCAATAACCAGCATTAATTCTGAGAGTACTGCTAAATTGTACATTTGTGTCTATCAGATACCATTTATCTTACAATTCATTGTTTTAAAATGTATCCAACTTGCTTATGCTCATTAGATATGTTTTAAAACAACTTATTGTTTTTTAAGATCAATGGTATCTGATAGACGCATAGATACATTAATTGTTTATTGGTCACATTCCCTTAACATATTTTGGAGTGCATTTTTTCATAGATGTTGACATAAACAGAGTAAGACACCAGGCCACAAATTT